>NW_025920111.1:2061700-2315324 GCF_902686445.1 Sciurus carolinensis
TTACCCCGAGTATAAGCTAGCCAGGCAAAAGTGAAACTGCACAGAACAACATCAATATAAATGGAAAAATTTCAATACTTTGACAAGAGAAACTACATTTGGTGTCTCACATGCACCTCGGGATATTCAAAACAGCTGAAGAATTAAAGGTGTATATTATTGGGCCCTTCAAAAAATTTGAAACCTGGCATTCAAGACAACATTGAGAAGACTGGAATTATGCTAGTTGAAGGTCAAATACTGTGTAATACCACTTACATTAGGTATTTAATATTCTTAATTCTATGAAAGGAAGGGAAGGAAGGAGGGATGGAGAGAATAAGAGAAAGAGGAGGAGGAAGAAGAGTAGGAGGTAGAAGGCAGGCAAAGGAGGACTAACCCCATATTGTTCCTTCTACACAGTCAGGATCCCTGCTCAAAGTGGCCCTGTCCATGCATTAATAGCCTGCTACTGCTATTATATTTTTTAATTGCATTTTGTGCTTATGTTTCATGAGTGAATTCCAAAACAATAGACCAGACCACATGAATGAACATAGCGCATACATGTAACCACATGTGAAGGATTATGGAAAGTAATATTGCTATAAAACAACTCCCCAAGAAAAATGGAGGTATGGTGTGATTTGGAATGAGGGGGGAGAAAATTGTTCAGACATTAAACATCTCCCAGTATATTCTTTCCTGATACCAATGAGTCCTGCAGAAAAGGGCAGACACTCAATGCTGGGCCCTAAACCTTCACCTTCCCACATGGCCAATGAGTCCTAAATGACTAGGGACAAAATGTAAGTACTTATCCCTCGGGGTCTGGTTTTAACCTATACAACTAGCCCCTGAGGGTCAAAACTGTACATACATGATTTTAAATGATTGCATCATCCTCATTTTACCCTATAAAACCCAAATCCCCTCTGTAACTGATGGCCATTTTTTTTCTCACCTGGAAAGTGGGCCCTGACAGCACCCAAGTCTATGAAGGATAAAATCTTCTCTGAATCTGTTGAGGTCTGCTTCCTGTCCTTTCGAACTTACAGCACGTTTTCTGCATCTGACCTCCTCATGCATATTAAGGAGTTTTAATTTCCATAAGCACAGAAGTCCAGTGGGTCAAAACTATGGGATCAGAGAGAATATGGGGTGTAAGATAAGTGTATTCCATCTTCCAATAAATACACACAGGGAGGTTACTGATTCCCAGGAAGACCATACTGGGGTGGTTCAAAGAGTACTAGATTCAAATTCAGAAGTATAGCAGTGTATTCTTCACCAAGACTGAGGAACCCTGTCTTCTCCTTTGGCACTCATAGTACTTCACTGTGTCAGCCCACCTCTCCAGTTGAGGATGTGAATAGAGAGGGAAAGCAGGGCAATCTTCAGTCAGATTCCTTTCAGTTCTTTCCAACTCACTAACATATCAATGGTATAAATTGTGAGCAGTCACCAAAGTGTATTGAAAACTATTGCATTTGTCTGTGATTCATTTTAACTTTTCAGGAATGAATAAACTAAACATAGGTGTACGATCTATAAAGTATGTCTTCTTGTAATTTTCCATTTTCAATTGACATTGAATAATAAGTGATGTTAAAAGTCTTACTAAAAAAGTATAATGCTGTTATTTCTGTAATGATAAATTCAATAAAGAGAAATAAAATGCACCATTACATATAAAGAGTTCTCAGAATCCTTCTGTAAACTGGGGGGTCATCTTCATACCCAGAAAATTGGTTCTCCTATGCTTGATCAATGGACCTCGCTGCAGAATAGAGGAAAGTTTGCTGATCCAATGTTTGTTTACTGTCCTGCCTCTGTCACTATGGGTCATGAGCTTATAGTAATGACAGTTACTTTCTTTGTTGGAGAATAATTTTATTAATAAAATTAATTAAGAGTTTAAAGAAAGTATAGGCTTCTTGCAAAACTAGTACTGAAGGGCTCTCTAATTTTGAAAATTTCCATTAACCAATCCAGCAGACAGATGTGCAGATAATTTTGGACTCTAGAAAAAGTTTTAAGTACAGTTCCACCATGCTCTAGCATCTAATTAGGAATTAGAACTTCTTTCAAGGGAAAAACAGACTTCAAGCATAGTTATGTACTGGTGGAGTGAGAGATGTGCCCTGGAAATATCTGAGATAAATGGAGAGATGCAACTGGAGAAGAAAGTGAGGGCAAGTTTCTGAAAGAGGCCTTTATCTCAGGTAGGAATGGACTGGGGGAACAGAAGTGAAAGGATGAGGGGTATGTTTTAGAATAACTGAGCAGGTTAAACATTGCTATGGATGGTAGCATGATGTCAGATACCAAAAGGTATCACTGAAGCAAGCATTCAATATAGGCAATCAGTGTAGATAGGTAATGAGGTCCTATCCTGAAAGTGAATGTCAGTTTGGATCTGGGATATTGAAATCACTCTCGGATTTACTGAATTATCAATGCCTCCAGAGACCTTCCACCACCCTTACCAATATAACATGCCCCTTCTCAACCTGTTGCTAAGGTAACCTGTCTCAGGAATTGTCCCTTATTGCAGGGAATTGTAAAAATTGGTAATTAATGCCTCCAGGTTAGCTATTTCCTGGGTTACTACACCTTGGCCCTTCAATCCCACATGCTTCTCAGCTTTTGACCATTGCACCTGCATTTCCTGAATCTACAGAGGAAGGAAAGAGATAAGGAGGAAGAGAGCTGAAAACTAAAACATAAAAGCAGCAAGATGCTCTCATTTCTGAGGATACCAGGACATCAGCTATGTCCCACTTTTCTCTCTCGGGAGAAGTCTATGTTACTATTATTTAAATAAACTTTGCTTCCAAAACATGCCTTGGTGAACTTCTCTAATGTTCAAACTTGAACATTTGAGGAAGCACAACAGCTGACTGATAACTGGGGCTTCATCAATGCTCCATGCCTTTTAGTGTCTTAATTCTCATGTCACACCAGTGGAACAGCAGCCCTCACAAGGATTGAAGCAGGAACTCTTGGCATTTTTATTCACATCTATGTCTTCTATTTCTAGAACAGATTCTCATCCAGAAGAGTTTCATTTTAAAATACAAAAGAAGTACATTTCCATATGCAAAAATAAACTTTAAGAGTCATAATGCAGATCACCTCCCTACCTATTACGTACTATCTTTTAGAGAATTACAAAATTGCGACTTGGTCTTACACTAGCCTCAGAGACAGGCATTGCTCCTTGTACTACTTTACAGATACAGTGAGACCGCCAATGTTGCTCCTGGCAATTGTCATGGTCACCTCCCTCATCTATGCTTATCTCACTGTTCAGGCACCAGGAAGTCCCTGCACCATGGGTGAGTGAGATGAGCTTTGGCATGTGACCTAGACTCCAGTGACATCCACACCACATGTTTACCATCTTTGGACCACCAGATTACACCATCTACACAGCAAATACCAAGAGAAGCCTCTGTGAACACACATCCAACAATTGTTACTTCCATGAAGCAAAATCTCTATGCAAACATTCACCAAGACCCTTCCCAGAATCCCATGGATACCAAGTCACCTGAATACATGGAAAGTTGACAGCAACTAGTGAGAGAAAAGAACTAAGGAAGGCTTTATGATGGCATCTTCTTCCTCACTCCATTTCCTAATTGTAAAAGTGAGAAACAAAGGCTCCAACAGAAAAGACTCTGAGCTTGCACATAAAGCAGGAAAAGACCAAGTGCTCTGATTTCTTATTTGGACCACAGCAACATTCTACATGATTTCCAAAGCTTATGTGCCTCTTTGGGCTTCCTGGGCAACCTTTGCCTGCTGCAAATGCACCCACCACTGTCTACTTAATTCCTCTCCTCCTTGTTTCCAGACTGAGCTCACCTGAGCTGCCCCTGAACCAGCTGCTCACCCAAATTTTTTTGAGGCTGGAGACTAGGCTTTAGGGCTCCAATGAGGTCCATGCTGCTGGCTCCAACCATTTGCTGGACTGCACTGAGCAAGTCTTGATTCCACAGGACTCCATCACTTCAGATCCACTCAACTTTATAGGCTACTCCCAGAAGTTGGGCTCCACTTGTCTGTGATTTGCAGAACCATACCCACTTCATACCCTTGCTTCACTGCATTCTGAACACTTGCCTCCTCCTCTTCTGACCTATTTAACATACTGGAGTCTCACATTTCCCTTATAGCCCTGGAAACTTCTGATGTCTGACTTGACCCACTTCCACCCACACCTAATAGCATCCCATATGACTCTGCTCTTCTTTATCCACCAGGCTATTCAGTCAATCTCACTTGTACGTACACCTACCATTCCTTCCTAACTGGCTGCTCAAAATTCCTGTAGAACTCCATCTGAATGGAATGGAAGGGATCTTGCAGAGTTGCCCATTTGTCTCATACACTGATTAGGTTGAGGGACAAATTAACTTGGGGTCTAGTCTTATCAGCAACCCTTATCTCCAATGAATGACCTTGAATCACTTTGCTCATCTGAGTCAGTCTCACCATTTAAACAGTACACCTGATGATAATACTTCATTAGCATAAAGGTGAGCACAATTTGATTGCTATCTGTGTGTCAGGCAGAGTACTGAAGTAGAGGAGATACAGGTGAGCAAATAACAAGGTCCCTGCCCTGCTTGTGGAGTAGTCTAGCCTGTATTAAAAGTGTGTGTGTTTGCACAGGACCTGCCCTTTGCTTTTCTGTAACACTGTGCCATTCAGCTTCTTTCTTAGCCTTCCAGCACAGGATGGGCATGGCTTCTTGGCAAAAAGTATCAGCTGTATCTTCCTAACCAGCTAGTCCAGGACTTCTCAGAATGAGGCATGATGTGTTTCTGACCATAACCTTCTTTCTCAAAGTTGGGTCTCAGAAGGAGAGACTCTAAAACAACCTCTGTGTAACTACCGTTTATTCTGTAAGACTGACTCAATTTAGGGGAGAGAGGACAGCAGTTGTGGATATACACTACAAGTTGCAGAAACAAATATGGGTGTTTTAAACAAAAACAATATGTTAAAGGACAGTGGAGGGATAACAGAAATCTGAGGGTAAAGTTCAAGAAAGGATGTACTTGGCTGTGCCAGGTGATCTCAAAGTCCCAAACACCTGCATCAATCTCCATAGATGCTGCTGGTTCATGAAAAAACTCTGAGTGTTTCTGCTGTCCCCTTATCATTTTTCAGGTTCTAAATTTCCAGAGAAATTTTCTGATGGACTGAGTGTAAGAATTGGGAAATTCTTCCCATTCAACTAGGAATCAAAGGATGAGTAGAAGTTTTCTGAATGGCAAAAGAAACGACATTCTAGGTAAGAACAATATGTATGTCCCTACAGAGAAACTGGGGGCCTCTCAGAATCTTAGTCACACTATGCCAGATGCTTTCTTTGTAATGTCATTCAATACTCAAATCCCTTCAAAAACAGTGCTAATATTTTGGAAAACAAATTGCATTGTATTATAAAAGTTCCAAAGGCTCTTATAAAGAATTGAATGTATATAGCAGAATACTGGAAAACTGGTCAGGGGATGGGAACCACAAAAATCCCAGTACCCCAAGTGCCAGATTAAAGGAGACATCATTACAGTTGAATTTCAATTCACATAGATGGAGAAATGAAAAAGGGAGGGGGCAGAAAAACATTTGATTAAAATGAGATAACATATGTATGATAATTTTTACTTATTGTTTTAGTTGTTGAAGGACCATTATTTTATATTTTATATTTGATGCTGAGAATCAAACCCAGTACCAAACACGTGCAAGGTAAGCATGCTACAACTAAGCCACAACCACATAACTATGGTAATTTTTAAACAGTGATTTCACAAACTCAGATGAAAGAGAAATAGTTGCTAACTTGATATATTTCTTTTGTGACCAAAACTACTATATGATACAGGATCACCTCAATGGTGTCATTAATTTTTTGATATAAAAGTGCCCTTTAATAAGAGCATTTTCAAAAAGACTGGCCTCAATGTTGCAATCTTCCTGCCTCAGCTACCTAAGCCCCTTGGATTAGAGGCATGTGCCAGTGCACCTGACTATTTTAATTTTTAAGGTTTTAGGTGCTGGGGATGGAATGCAGAGCCACACACATGTTAAGCACTTGATCTGTCACTGAGCCACACATCCAGTCCCAAACCTGTCATTTTGAAGTACTAGCAACAGATAATTTTTTTTAAATGTAAGGGCTCCATGGAACAATTGAGTGTCTTCTGGAGTTTTACCAGAGCAACCAGCTCTGCTGGGGTGTCTGTGCAGGTGAAATGCTACAGGGTTTCAGGGGGCATGGTTGGATGGGAAACAAGCAAGGATAGACCCAGGATTCTGATCTGAATGAACCCTGATGGGTTGTTTTGGGAGGACATGCAGTAATGGTCAGGTTGAGACAATGTTCTGTCATGCATGCAAAGGAAGAGTGCATTTGGGAACTTAAGCACTGAGCCACATCCCACTCCCATTTATTATTATGAGGAAGGGTCCAGATAAATTTTTCAGGACCTTGCTAAGTTACAGAGGATGATATTGAACTCCCAATAATTCTGCCTCAGCCTCCCAAACCATTGTAATTGCAGGCATACACCAGTGTGCCAAACCTAAAGTAAATTTTAAAGCTATTTTTCCACACAAATGAGGATTTACTTAAACTTATAGTATAAAAATATACATATAATATTTTGACTAATGTTAAGAAAACTTAAAAGAATGGGCATATGCTATTTATATATACAGAAATACCACAAAATAAGAGAACTGTATTTCAGTGATCAATTGTGACTGATAAAACTTTGGACACTTATGGACATTTGATTTATATATTTCCTCTTATATCTTTTGTCTGGACTTATCATGGGAGACAACCCCAAATCACAGAATGAGTGAATGGAGAAAATTGAGTCAGGTTATATGTACTCCTCAGGCCATAAAGAAAATGTAGGCCAAATAGGATACAAAGGTCATAGAGGCTAAGAATGTCAATTAGGCAACTCAAAACAGATTTTGCAGAAAATAGAGGCTTCCAATGTCATAGATTATATTCAGGCCACAGAAACTATGCACACCATGAAAGCTGTTCAAGTTATAAGGGGCTGTGCAGATATGGCATAAAGGGTATTTAGGCTATGAAAACTACTCAGGCCAGTAAGGCTACACAGAACATAGATGTTAAGTAGGTCACAGAAGTAGTTAGCTCCTTTTTGTTATTAACACCATAAAGGCTACTTAAGTTATAGAGTGGATACAGTTCACAGAGGCAACAAAAGTCATAGATGTTGTGCAGGTTCCAAAGTCTGTGCACATAATAGAGGCTAATGAATCCATGGAGGATTCTCCGGGAATTTGGTAAGACATAAATTCTCCATGGTTATGACATTAAAGAATGTGCACAGGGGATATATGTAAAGAAATTTATAGAGCAATACTGCCAACACAGGGCATAGAAGTTAAACAGGACATAGAGGGTATGAAACACATAGAGGTTACATAGATAATATGGGTTATGCTAGTGGTGCAGTCTACTGAGTACATAGAGACTATTCAAGTCATAGAGAGTATCTAGGAAGTAGAGGCTATGCATATCATAAATACTTTGAAATTCATATATGATGCTCAGGCCAGAGAAGCTAAGAATATCATGGAGATTGTAAGTATTTTAGGCTAGCTAAGTCATAGAACTTTCTCAAGTAAAGGAGGCAATATAGGCCATAGAGATGTCAAAGTCCACAGAGGGTACTCTGTCCATGAAGGGAACCAGATTCTAGAATCTGTGCAGATCGTAGAAGCTATGCAGGTTTTATATGATGCTCAGGTTATATAAGTCAATCAAGTGATGAAATTTACACAGACCATTCAGTCTATATGGGTCATAGAGGCTACAGAGAATATGGAGGCTCAGCAGGACATAATGGCTACTGAAAATATGGAGGTTAATTTTGTAATTTAGGCTATGTGAACATTGAGACTACACAGGACATGGAGGATACATGGGTCACAAAATATATGTAGGATGCATGTAATTACCATTCAGGCTACTGAGGCTTTGTAGCCCATAGAGGCTACACAGACCTTAGTGGCTATGCAGGATATAGAGGTTTAAAAAATCACAGAGTGTAATATATTTAAGGAGAATTCTTTGGAAATAGTAACTTTACAGCATACATGGGCTAATAAGTTTGTAGAAGATATTCATATCATAGTATAGATGCACATTATGAATGTTTCTCAGACCATAGAAGCTAGGCAGGTAATAGGAGCTCTACTAGTCATTCATGCTACCCAGGTCATAGAAGTTCCAGAGATTGTAGTGACCATGCAGGTCCTGAAGGTTACTCAGAATGTAGAGCTTATTCATGTCATAGAGTTCAGGCCATAAAAGGTACTGAGTTCTCAGATGCTATAGATATTATCAAAGAATCTCAAGCCCTAGATACAATATAGGCCAAAGAGAATACTCAGGTCATAGAGACTACATAGGTCATAATGACTTTACAGGCAATAGAGGTTATGGTGTTCCAAAAGACTACATTTCTTAATACTGCTCTTATTATAGAAGGTATTGAGTCAATTGAGGTTACTCATGCCGTAGGATCTAGGCAGATCATAGTAGCTTCTCAGATGAAAGGCTAAAAAATCATAGAGGCTACAGAGGTCAAAGAGACTGAATATTTTAGAGACTACTTGGGTCATTGAGCCCACACAATTTACAGAGGTATGCAGAAGATAGACGACTCTGGGGATGGAAGCTAGGTAGACTATCGAGAATACTCAGGTCATCGATTTTAAAGGATCATGCAAGTTACAAGATGATAGATCAGGACACAGGACATGCACATCATAGAGAATACTCATGCCATAGAGATTTTACTGGTCATAGAGTATATGCAAGTCATAAATCTACTAATGTCCCTTAGGCTACTAAGGCTGTAAAGGTTTCACTGGTCATGGAGTCTCTGCAGTTACTAGAGGCTAATGAAGGCAATGAAACTATCCATGCCATAGTGGTTACTCTGAAAACAGTGGAGTCTAAAGTCATAGAGGATACTAAGGTCATTTAGGCTATTCATGCTATGTAGTGACACAAGTCATATAGGATTCTCAGGCCAAAGAATTGAAGCACATCTCTGAGGCTACACAGGTAACAGAGACTATGAAAGTCACTGAAGTTTTATTGGTTATAGATACTACTCAGTAACTAGAGTCTACAAAAGTCCTAGAAGTTCCTCAGGATATAGAAATTATGCAGGACATCGAGGATACTCAGGTCATGTAGGCTATTCAGGTCCTAAGAGATGCTCAGGTCATAGAAGCTGCACAGGTCATATCATCTAAACTGGTCAGAGAGGTTATGGTAGTTCTACTGATACTGAGTACCACAGGATTACTCAAGTCAGGGAAGATGTGGCAGCTACACTAGTAAGGTCATTCAAGGTATGAAAAGATTTTCACCTTTTAAAATAGGTGCTATACAAATTGTAGAATTTTCTTAGTTAAAAGATGTTCCAAAGATTAAAGAGGCTACACAGATCTTAGAAAAATAGTCTCCAGTCTTAAGAGGCTACAAAGGAATAGGATATTCATTCCATAGAGGGTACACATACATAAAACCATTGTAGGAAATAAAGTCTAGTGGGTCATAGAGGTTATGCTAGCTATTGGGACTCTGCATATTTTACAAGTTACTCAAAAAAAAAAAAGAAACTTTGTAGGTCACAGAGCCTACACAGGTCATAGAATATAACTAAGTCATAGAAGTTAAACAGGCCATATAAACAATCCAGATCATAGAAGTTATACAGGTCATAAAATCTATGCAGGTAAGTAGTCTACTAAGTTAATTTAGGTTAATAAATCCAAATAAGCTAGAGAGATTATTTAGGCTATTCTATTTATAAGGGGTATGCAAGTCATGGAGGCTTCTAAGGTGATATTGGTTTCAAAGATCATAGAAAATGCACAGTGAATAAATTCTCAGACAATAGTAACCACAAAGGTTACAATCTCTGTAGAGGTCATAGAAAAACTGAACCTTCAGTTCTCCTCCCAAGCTTCTCCATCCCTTCCCAATTCACTAGACCTGTTAGGGAGTAATTACTTTGCAGCAGGAATGAGGTGGGGAAGGTGGCCATTGTGTCTTGCATGGACAAAAGAGGACAGTTCCACAAAGTGGGCCTGGAGGATTCTGTAGACTATCAATCTTCAGAGGAATCCCTTCTCTTGGACAGAGTTATTTAGATCAAGGACATTGGGGCCAGAACCCCTACACTTCCTGGCTGCTCTGCTCATGGGCATCAGCATTCGTATCACATTATGAGAAAAGCACAGGCCCCTTGGACTCACTCCCTTCATTTTCCCACTTACAATCACAGGTGAGCTTGCACTTGTTTTGAAACTTGATCTGAAACAGCTAGGACCAGAAGTCTATGTATTTGCCACGGTAACTGTGATGTCATCATACACTCATTCCACACTCTATGACATCATGAGGTATCTGAAACACAGCCAGGCATTCTAGGAAGCCCCTCATGGAAACCCTCATTTCCCAAGACCCCCAAATAACACTTGGGAAGAGAAACAAAATGCATTCTACTGGAGCCTGGAAATTATGTGCCCTTCAACCCCTACTTATGGGTGCCATTCCCTTCTACTTTGAATATTGTACCACTTGCTATTTTTGCTCTACCTTCACAGGAGTACATGTGACCAGGATAGATATTTCTTCAAAAATAAATAAATAAATAAATAAATAATACCAGAGTATGAAGAATTTGAATGGAAATGAATGAGAGTTCAATGGGCATGGTTTTCTGCAACAAATTCCAATTTAATGAATCACGAGTGGAATTGATACAAATAAAATTGCTAGAAAATTTGAAAATTGAATGAGTTTTTTCTATTTTCTTTTTTTCTTTTTTTATGCCAGTAAGTATTTACTGGCATCACTGACCTCTGAGTCATCACCTCTTCCCTTAGATAGACTATTTCTATTTATAGACAGTATATGGCTAATTTTCTTATGCATTCTCTAAGGCTTTGTCTTTGAGAACCACATTCCTCATCATCCCCTATACCTGAGAGAGCCGGCAAGATTAAGCATCTCTTCTGGGCTGTGAATTTTGCCTAGACATCTGCTGTTTAGAATGCTTCAAAGGAAAAAGCAAGGGAAACAGAAAAAAAAAGAAATGAATTAATAGACTGTGATTGTAATGACTTGGGCTTCAAGTATAATTAACCACAAAAATCTCTTTTATATTAACCACATGATGACATAATGTTTCCCACATGTGCCTGCCTCTCCTCATTCCCCAGGCCACCAGCAATCACTAAGATAATTGTGTGCCCAGTGTTGAGCGAGTCTATTTTCTTCTTAAATTGGTTTATCTTTCTGTCATGATATGGTCTGGACTGTGGATCTTGACGTACAACTAAGGTTTCTGGCAGGATTTTTCTCACAATTGTAATTAAAAATTCATTTGATTAAATACAAAAGATAATTAGAAGCTATTTTGAAAATCTATAATTCAAAAAAACAGAAAACCTCGGAGATATCAACAAGTTTCTAGAGACATATGAATGACCTAAACTGAACCAGGAGAACATGCGCAACTTAAATAAATCAATTTCAAGCAATGAAATAGAAAAGGTCATCAAAAGCCTACCAACAAAGAAAAAATCCGGGACCAGATGGGTTCTCAAAACCCATGAGTTCTACAAAACCTTTAAAGAAGAGTTCATTCCAATACTCCTCAAAGTATTCCATGAAATAGAAGAGGAGGGAATGCTCCCAAACTCGTTCTATAAAGCCAATATCACCCTCATGCCTAAATCAGACAGAGACACATCGAGGAAAAAAAATTTCAGACCAATATCCTTAATGAACATTGACGCAAAAATTCTCAACAAACTTTTAGCAAATCACATACAAAAATATATTAAAAAGATAGTGCACCACAATCAAGTGGGTTTTATCCCAGGGATGCAAGGTTGGCTCAACATCTGGAAATGAATAAATGTCATTCACCATATCAACAGACTTAAAGTTAAGAATCACATGATTATTTCAATAGATGCAGAAAAAGCATTTGATAAAATACAGCATCGCTTCATGCTTAAAACACTAGAAAATATTGGGGTACTGGGAACATTCCTAAACATTGTAAAGGCCATCTATGCCAAGTCCATAGCCAATATCATTCTAAATGGTGAAAAACTGAAAGCATTCCCCCTAAAAACTGGAACAAGGCAGGGATGCCCTCTTTCACCACTTCTATTCAACATCGTCCTTGAGACTCTAGCCAGAGCAATTAGACAAACCAAAGAAATTAAAGGGATATGAAATGGAAAAAAATAACTCAAACTATCCCTGTTCACTGATGACATGATTGTATATTTAGAGGAACCTGGAAATTCCACCAGAAAACTCTTAGAACTCATAAGTGTATTCAGTAAAGTAGCAGGTTACAAGATCAGTGCTCATAAATCCAATGCTTTTTTATACATAAGTGATGAATCTTCAGAAAGAGAAATTAGGGAAACTACCCTATTCACAATAGCAATGAAAAAAGTAAAATACTTGGGCATCAATCTCACAAAAGAGGAGAAAGACCTCTACAATGAGAACTACAGAACACTTAAATAAGAAATTAAAGAAAACCTTAGAAGATGGAAAGATCTCCCATGTTCTTGGATAGGCAGAATTAATATTGTCAAAATGGCCATACTACCTAAAGTGCTATACAGATTCAATGCAATTCCAATTAAAATTCCAATGATGTACCTTACAGAAATAAAGCAAAAAATTATGAAATTCATCTGGCAGAATAAAAAACCCAGAATAACTAAAGAAATCTTCAGTAGAAAGAGAGAAGCAGGGGGTATCGCAATACCAGATCTTCAACTGTACTACAAAGCAAAAGTAACAAAAAATGCATGGTATAGGTACAAAAATAGACAGGTAGATCAATGGTACAGAATAGAGGACATGGACACAAACCTAAATAAATACATTTTTCTCATACTAGACAAAGGGGCCAAAAATATGCAATAAAGAAAAGATAGCCTCTTCAACAAATGGTGCTGGGAAAACTGGAAATCCATATGCAACAGAATGAAATTAAACCCCTATCTCTCACGCTACACAAAACTCAACTCAAAATGGATCAAGGACATCAGAATCAGGTCAGAGGCCCTACATCTTATAGAAGAAAAAGTAGGTCCAAACCTTCAACTTGTTGGCTTAGGATCAGTCTTCCTTAACAGGACTCCCATAGCACAAGAAATAAAAGCAAGAATCAACAAATGGGATAGATTCAAACTAAAAAGATTTCTCTCAGCAAAGGAAACTATCAGTAATGTGAAGAGAGGGCCTACAGAGTGGGACAATATCTTTGCCACTCATACATCAGATAGAGCGCTAATTTCCAGAATCTATAAAGAACTCAAAACCTCTACCCCAAGAATACAAATAATCCAATCAACAAATGGGCTAAGGATATGAACAGACACTTCACAGAAGAAGATGTACAAGCAATCAACAAACATATGGAAAAATGTTCAACATCTCTAGTAATAAGAGAATTGCAAATCAAAACTAACCTAAGATTTCATCTCACCCCAATTAGAAGGGTGATTATCAAGAACACAAGCAACAATAGGTGTTGGCGAGGATGTGGGAAAAAAGGTACACTAATACATTGCTGGTGGGGTTGCAAATTAGTGCAGTCACTCTGGAAAGCAGTATGGAGATTCCTCAGAAAGCTTGGAATGGAACCACCATTTGACCCAGCTATCCCACTCCTTGACCTATACCCAAAGGACTTAAAATCAGCATACTACAGAGATAGAGCCACACCAAAGTTAATTGCTGCTCAATTCACCATAGCCAGATTGTGGAGTCAACCTAGATGCCCTTCAGTTGATGAATGGATAAAGAAACTGTGGCATATATATACAATGGAATATTACTCCACCATGAAGAATGATAAAATTATGGCATTTACAGGCAAATGGATGAAATTGGAGAATATCATGCTAAGTGAGATAAGCCTATCTCAAAAAACCAAAGGACAAATGATCTCGCTGATAAGCAGATGAGGACATAAAATGGGGGTGGGAGGGGTTAGCGTTAGGGTTAGGGTTAGGTTTAGATTTAGGGATAAGGAGGGTGGTAAGAATGTAGGAAAGAAGGACTGTATAGAGGGAAAAGAGTGGTGGGAGGGGTGGGGGGAAGGGAAAAAATAATGAATCAACAACATTGTCCTATGTAAATTTATGATTACACAAATGGTATGCCTTGACTCCATGTACAAATAGAGAAACAACATGTATCCCATTTGTATACAATAATTAAAAAAAACACATTGTGAAAATTTTAAAAAAAAATTCATTTGAAATTGTTTATCTATGACTTGGGATTATTTTCCTGAAAATCATTTTACAGTCAGACTGGAACAGGATCGAGTCACATACTATTACATAGCATTTGCAGATAGTGCCAACTCACCGATTTCCAAACATTTTCTGCTCTGTTAAATCAAGTGAATAGAGCACTGTTGGAAAATTACCAGCTTTAAGTAGCTCATTCCAAAGTTAGATTTCAGGATGGAGTTGTTGTGTCAGTCAGCAGTGTTTCCACAGTGATCTGGAATTCCTCAGGGTTGGTAAACCTGTTGATGAGACAATTCTCAGGAATGAAAGGTTATATCATCCTCATGAATATGCTCATGTGGTATATAATCAGAAAATTCATGAAGAAAAAAATTCTCAACAGGTTTTAATGGCATGAATTTCAAAAGGTCAACTGCAGTAATCTTTCTGAGCTGGTAGCTTACTTTGGCACGCAAGCATCCTCCTTGCAAATGAATTGGACATCTAAAGCTGGGCCTTTTTGAAGTCAAATTCAATGTGAACTGGAGAACCAACAGGTGAAGACAAAAAGAACTGATCTTGGCTTTCCTTTTTCTCAGTCTGTAGTTCTTTGCATTGGGATAGATATTATATTATTATATAATTGCATAATTTGGGGCTAAATACATATCATAGCTTCTGCTGATATCAATCAGGAGGCACAGGGGATATATAAAACCTGGTTTCCCTGTATCAATTGACATATATTCTCAATGCTATTGGAAATTTTTTATAGAAATTGATAATTTTGATGGATGTTCATATGATATGCTGTGTAGAACTGGGTGAGAGATGTCATGTTCTCATTTTACCATGGTTGTGGAAATAATTTTATTTTGCTCTGTAGAGTAAGGCATGACACAAGAATTTCTATTTGAAAGAAGTGACATGGAAAAAATGAAATCAGACATTAGGTATGTGGCATGTTTGTGGTTGATATAATCAATTACAAGAAAAAAATGATTTTGAACTTTGGAAATCCTTTATTAACTGATTTTTCTGTTCAGTATATCCTATCACAAATTTAAGTGTTCTTTAACATTTTCTGTTTATGACATTCAGTTTCACGTGTATTCTGTACTCATTTTGTTATTTTAGCAGAGATGCTTTTGATTAATTTTCTTATGATGTGCTGCACTCTTTCTTTGAGAAACATATTTCATTGCCACATTTCCAAATTTGTACTTGTTTAAATTTTAATTGCTTGTGTGTAGATGCTCTGGTGTAAGAAAAATTTTCTTCAAAAGTCATTTGCCAGAAAATCCAAACTGCAAATGTGTAATCAGCCCTTGCTTGCAAGTGACAAGAAAGAAGCAGAAATTTGCAAGGGCATTGATGTCCTTTGCAAGATGAATTATTGTCAGTAATTAAGTTGCTTACAAATGACAACCCATTTCCTCTTACTGAATTTGAATGTATGATGAAGCTGAAGAAATGTCCTGGAATTCTGTGGGTGACAATGAAGGATGACAATTTGTTTTCGTGTCCCGTCACTGATGATGGTTTTCATCTCGAGCACCCTTCTGCATTGAATGCCCCCAAAATGACCTTAACCTTCCTTTTCTGAATCTTCAGCTTTGAAACTGTGTACCATTCCTCTCTTCCAGTTTGGTGCATGTTGAAAAATGGTATTATGCATGGTAAACTTTGCTCTTCCTGCCACCATCAGGCACTTTTTCAACCAGCAATTTGACTTAAGTGGAGCATCATCGTGCCAGTGTTTGTCGAACTGCCCTGTAGTCAGTGTGTCCTACAGGGGCTGGTAAAAGCAACCTTGGCATTATCAGAGTGGGCTTTTTGCCAGACATGCAATAGTCAGGTCAAGAGAGTGAACCCTTATGTGAAGACAGTATGGCCAGTTATTTATGCACCTAAAAGTGGGTTTAAGGACCTCAGGGAAACTCATACAAAGAGAATTTCTGAGTGCAACCTATTTGTATATCATCATCAATAGAAGGTGGTGCCTGGCAGGTGGAGTGAGCACAGAACATCTCTCCTAGCTTGCTACCTCTTTCCTGGAATCCATCCTACATGCTGAGTAATTTACTCCCTCCTCTCCTCATTGGAAATCACAGCACCCACCCACCTCCACTTAACAATCGAAATTCCCAGGTTCCAGTTGTCTCTTCATTGAGCATTCCAGGAAAGGTGATGTGTCCCACCAGAGTTGGTGTGATGCTTTCTAATTCAATCAATCCCTAACTGAACAAACTGCACTGAATTCTGCTGTACCCTGAATTGTGAAGAACCAACAGCCTGTGTGGGTTGTCGAGCTCTAGGTTAGGAAACAGCAAAATCACAGGTGAGCCCAGACCTGGATGAGTTGGTTAGGAGGAATATGCTTCAGGAAAATGTGATAAGCTCAGTGACCCAGGTGCCCCCTCACCCCCTGATTATCTAGACATGTCGGGGAATAATTGCTTGTAGCAAGATTCTAGTTGCTAGGCAACCATGATGTCTGGTGTGCCAGGTGAGGACTTCGCCACCTAGCAGGCCTGGAGAAAACTGGGCTGTTGTTCTTCAGCCAGGTCCCTTTAATTGAATGGAGTGGTGAGATCATAGTCCTGAGTTTCCCTGCCCTAACACTCCCTGACTATGTAATGTGTGGACAGATCTGGCTCCATGAGAATGTTATAGGCCAGACTCTAAGGGAAATGACTAAACAGACTCCATTTTGCTCTGAGACTCCATGTTATGAAGGAAATAAGTTTCTCCCATGGGAACACCCCGCTTCTGTACCCATCATCAGTTACTTAGGATGACATGCTTAATAATATACAATGGCAACTCCTGTGTAGTAAAAATTGCTCTCTTTTGACCTCTATTGCTCTAAACCATTGTACCATGTAAATGGTAATTGTGTGGATGTTAGCAACCATTCTTTAGTTTGTACCTAGTTAAGGGTCAGTTTGACCCACTTCCCCCTCTGTCAATGATCTCATGATGTTGGTTTGTGATTTTGAATCATAGCAACAGACACTAATGATTGATGTGATTTTTGGTATAAGAACCCCTTCAAACTGTGGTCGGGGCTGTTCTCCAAATAGTCATTTTTTGGGGCATTGTGTGAGACAGTCAGCTGGCCAGCTTAATAAAGACTCTCAAATTTGGACTTCTCAGTGATGATCAGTCTGTTCCTAAGTTGCACCCCATAGCAACTACTCTGCTACTGGGAGATGAAGAAAGGATCTCATTTCTTGAAGAGAACAGACCCCTGGGACTTGCTCCTTTCATCTTCCCTATTGCAATCACAGCTTATTAGAAAGCCTCCAATTAGAATCATGATATGAAGTGGCCAGGACCAGAAGACTTTCTGGTTGCCATGGCAACTGTGATGCCATCATATTCTCATTCCACCTTTCTGTGACATCAGGATGTATCTGCAGCACAGCCAGTACTCAGGAAATTCAATCATGAAAACCTATGTGGCACTAGGATCAGACACAACCCCTGGGGAGAGAAGTAAAGTGCATCCCCTTACTGGAGCCTGAGACCTCTGGGTCCTTCAAACCCAACATGTCTGATGCCAACCCCTTCCACACTGAATATTGTAACTCTTCTCTCTTTGATCCTAGAACACTGGTAACCAAGTTAGGCATTTTTTTTTGAAGAAGGATCATACCAGCCCAGAAGAAATTTGAATGGTTATAAATAATTGAGAGTTCAATGGATATGATGTTCTGCAACAAATCACACTGTAATTTTTCTTGGGAGAAATTGCTGCAAGCCTGAGTACTGGAAATTTGAAATTTGGATGAGTTTTTCTTACTTTTTATTTTTCTGCCATCAAATATTGTGCCTGGGATCACTGACCTGTAAGTCATCACCATTCCCCTTTGCCTATTTATATTTACAGACAGTTTTTGACTAAGTTGCTTAGGCATTCCCTAATGTAGGAAAATAGGCTTTGTGCTTGAGAACCACCTTACTCAGGCTCCCCCATACCTGAGAAACTTGGCAATATTCGGCACCTCCACTGGTCTATGCATTTTGCCCAGATATCTGCTAGTTAGAATGTTTCAACAAAAAGACCAGAGGAAATAGAACAAGTCAGAAAGGAATGAATACATTGATTGCAATGACTTGGGGTTCAGGTTTAAATAATCCCTACAATCACTTTTATACTAATGATATGAGCACATAATATTTCCCACATGTGCCTGTATCTCCTTCAGGCCGAGGCTACTATGGATCACTGGGATAATTGCCTGTTCAGTGTTCAGCTACAACTTTTTATATCCTTTTATATGGTTAAATCATTCTCTCATGATACCCCTGGACTGGGTCTTGATACGCAACAAAATATTTTACAGAATTGTTCTCAAAAGTGCAATTAAAAATTCTTTCAAAATTGTTTGGCTTTGCCTTGGCATGGTTTCCTGAAAGCTATCTCAGAGGGTCAGACTGGAACATGATCCAGTCCCCTAATTTAAAGAAGCTGCAGATAATGACAAGCCTTCAGTTTCTCAACATTGAATCCTTTGTTAAATAAAGTGAATGGTACACGGTTTTAAAAGTACCAGTTTAAAGTGGAAGCTCATTTCTAGGACAGATTTTAGGATGGAAATGCAGTGGTAGTCAGAAGTGTTTTCCCAGTGGCCTGGATTTTCTAAGAGTCGTTCTTGCAGATGACACAATTCTCAGGAACTGAAAGGTTTTATCATTCTTATGAACGTGCTGATACGTTATTTTTTCAGCAAGTTCTTGAAGAAGAAATTACTCACCACATTTTAATGACTTCAATTTCAACTTGTGCACTTCAGTATTCTTCTCGAGGTAGTAGCCCACATTGGCACACATGCATTCGGAGACTTCTACAGATGAGAGGTTTTCATGTCATCATCAATGTGAACTGGAAAAACAAGAAGTGAATGCAGCATAAAACTGCTCTTTGTCCCCCACTTTCTCTTTCTGTTTTCTTATGCATTGGATAAATATTATATTATCAAATACTTGCATTATCTGGGGCTGAATGCATATCTTCAGCTGTTATCATTCAGGAGGCACAGGGGTATATAAAACCTGATTTTCCTGTTTCATTTGAGGTACTGTCTAAATAGTAATGAAGGATTTTTATAGAAATGGTTAATTCTAATGGCTGTTCTTGAGATATACTGTGGATAAGTGGGTGAAAGATGAGATTGTCTCATTTTTACCATGGTTGTGTGAATAATTTGTGCTTTCTAGGGTAACATGTGGCACAAGAACCCTTAATTCAAAGCACTGACATTGATACAGTAAAATCAGAGATATTATGTATGTGGTGAACATAAGAAATGACAAGAAAAAGAAAAGGACTTTGAATTTTGGAAATGATTTATTATATGCTTTTCTGCTCATTATGTCCATTCACAACTTTAGGTATTCATTAAAGTTTTCTGTTGATGAAATTCAGGTTTCCCTTATATTGTGTCTTCATTTTCATATTTTAGCAGAAATGCATTTGTTTAAATTTCTGGTGATGTGGTGTGTTGTTATGCCACCTGCAATTACCCTCAGTGCTTGACAAGATTCCTCTGAGTTATAAAGATGTTTGCAAAGTCTCATCTCTTGGGAATTTGGGTTGTGGGCTTTCCTTCCTTGCTTGCTTAATATGTGTAGGTTTATTATTAATATTTTATCTGTTTTCCCTGAAAACAGGGGTCTTAACAGAACCAGGGTTAGAACATAAGAACCAGACTTCTAATGGAACAGTTATTTCAGATTTAGCCATTTGCTACATTTGCTATGAAACTCTGAGTAACCAAGATTGCTATGAGAAAATACAAAAACAGATTCTAACTGCTGATCCCCTGTTGTTTACTCTCAGATGACCTGAAACACATAGACAAAGAATTCGAACCCCATCAGGAGAGACTAACAGAAACAGAAGAAATAAAGGGTTTCTCAAATGTTAAGTTCACACAGTATAAGATGATATCATATATTTCTTAGCTTAAAATGTCTAGCATTTATCAACTACAGCAGTAGTCACATGACTGATGTTTATTCAACCCTACTGAGCTTGCTTTAACCTTTATGATTAGGTAAACATTAATATGTCTTATTGTTTAGTTATAGGTTATCACAAGTAAACAATTACTAGAATAATTAGAAAACTTCATTGTCTAGTCTAGTAATGATCATACGAAATAGTTTTGTTTTTCTCCTTTTGAACTTTTCCTGTTCTGAAAAAACATGTGTAACTGCTTACCTTTTAATGTATAACAATCTGACTGGGAAAAATAAAATTTAGAACTTAGCATCCATTCCTTGAGTTTGTGTTGCTTTGTTCTCCACCGCACCAATGCTTACTCCATCACCTGAGATCACTATGACCCCCGCTAGTGCTGGATCATGGAAGCGCACTCTTTAGTTTGAGTGACATAGTTCTGTAATACTTTTCTAAATTTGAGTTTGTTATTTAAGTGCTGGAGTGTAGATGCTGTAGCATAAGGCAACCTTTCCTCACAGGTCATTTGCTGGAAGAGCAAAATCAACATATATACAATCAGCTGTCCCTTGCAAGCAACAGGAAGGAACCAGAAATTTGCAAGGGCATTGATGTCCTTTGAGAGTTGAAATGTTGTCAGAAGTTAATGTTCCTTACATAACTCACAATGACTTCTTACTCTATTTACAAATAGTATGAAGCTGAAGAATATTTCTATAATTTTTTGGGGAGATGATTAAGAATGACAGTTTCTTTAGTGTCTCTTCACTGATGATGTTTTTCATCTTCAACACCCATCTATAATGAGTTCTCCAAAAATGTTCTTTACTCTTCTATTTTTGAATATTCACCTTTAAACCTGTGTAGCATTCCTCTCTTCCAGGCTGATGCATGTTCAAAATTTGTACTAAGTCATTTGAACTTATCCTCTTCCCACCATCATCAGGCAATTTTTCATTCATCAATTTTACTTAATTGGACCATCGTTGTGTCAGTGTCTATGACACTGTCCTATAGTCTGTATCCTACTGGCAATAGTAAAAGTAACTTTGACATCATCACAGAGGGCCTTTTACCAAACAAGCATTAGTCCTATCAAGTGGTTGCACCCTTATGTGAAGATAGATTGATCTGATATTTTTGCATCTAATAGTGAGTTGAAGGGCCACTGGGAAACTCTTGGTAAGAGAATTTCTGACTCAAGCCTAGTTGTAAGGCAGCAGCAAAGGAGGTGGTGCCTGGTGGGTGGAGTGATCACAGAACATCTCTCCTAGTTTGCTACATATTTCATATCCTCCATCCCACGTGTTTAGTGTTTCACTCATTCCTCCTTCTCACAGCATCCACACACATCCACTTAGAAATCAAACTACCCAGATTCCATCTTTCTCCTCTTTGGGCATTCCAGGAAAGGAGGGGGATCTTCCAAAATTGGTGTAATATTTCCTAATTTTATCAGCAGCTAACACACTGAGTTGCACTGAACACACCCTGTCCTGAGCCATTAACAGTCATCATCCTTTGTGGCTGGTACCACCTTAGGACAGTATCCTGACACAAAATCCTGAATGATGCCAGACCTGGAGTTGTGGTTTCAGACGGCTATGCCACAGGAAACTGATAAGCTCAGTGACCCACGTCCCCTGTAGCACTCTTCCATCCCACACTGATCCATTAGACCTTTTGGGGAATAATTGATTGCAGCAGAATTAGAGAGACCAGGTGGCAATTATGCCTGGCTTGCCACCTGAGGACTGCACTCCATAGCTGGCATGGAGGTAACTGTGGGCTGTTGTTCTTCAGCAGGTTCCCATCTCTTGGATGGAGCTGGTTAGATCAAAGACCCTCGAGACCATGTGTCCAACATGCCTTTGCTCCTGGGTGACAATGTTTGGATTGCATTTCTTTGAAAGAGTAGGCCTCTGGGGCACTCTACCTTCAACTTCTGTCTTAAAATGTCAGCTGAGCTGATGTTTATTTAGAACCTTGATCTGAAGCTGCCAGGAAGAGAACCCTCTCTATTTGCCATGGCACCTGGGATGTCATTGCACTCTCTTTCACATTTATGTGACAATAGAAGTTATCTGCAGTGCAGCCAGGATCTCAGAGAAGACACTCATGGAAACCTATGTTACCAGATGTCCATGCACAACACCAGGGGAGAGAAACAAAGCACAATCCCCTAAAGAAATTGGAAACTCTGCACCATTCAAACCCAATATACAAGATGCCAACCCCTTCCACTTTGAATACTTTAGTTCTTGTGTCCTTTGGTCTTCCTTTGCAGGAGCACTGGTAACCAAGTTCATCAAATTGGATCACACGTGGTTAGAAGGAATTTGAATGGAAATAATGAATGAAACTTCAATGGATATAATTTTCTTCAACTAATAAGACTGTAATGCATTTAAAATTTGTACTTATTTAAATTTAAATGCTGGAGTGCAGATTCTCTAGTTTAAGGACACCTTTCATCATAGGTCATAGGACAGAAAAGCAACATTTGCATATGTGTTATCAACTGTCCCTTGCAAGCAACCAGAAAGAGTCATGAATTTGCAAGGCCATTTATGTCCTTTGCAATTTGAACTAGGGTCAGTAATCATCATTGCTTACAAATGATCTCACAATTACTTCTTACTCTATTTGTAAGTTATATGAAGTGGAAGAAATGTTTTGGAATTCTTTGGGAGACCATTAACAAAGACAATATACTTCAGTGTGTCTTCACTGATGATTGTATTCATCTCCAACTCCCTTGTGCAGAGTGTCCCAATAATGTCCTTTACTCTTCTTTTTTATAATACTCAGCTTTGAACATGTGTACCATTCCTCTCTTCCAGCCTGATGCATGTTCAAAGTTGGTATTATACATTAAGCAATGTGCTCTTCCCACCATCCTCAGACACATTTTTCATCTATTAATTTCACTTATTTGAAGCATAATTGTGCCAGTTTCTGTGTCACTGTTCTGTAGTCTGAATCCTACAGGGGCTGGTAAAAGAAAACTTGGCATTGTCACATAGGGCCTTTGGCCTGATATGCATTATCCATGTCAAGAGGATGAACCCTTTGGTGAAGACAGATTGACCAGATATTTGTGACTCTGAAAGTGAGTTGAAGGGCCCCTGGGCAACTCATAAAAAGAGAATTTCTGAATAAAGTCTAGTTGTAAGGCAGCAGCAATGAGGTGGGACCTGGAAGATGGAGTGAACATAGAACATCTCTCCTAGTTTGTGACCACTTTCCACGTCATACCACATGCTGAGTGATGTCTCCCATCTCTCCTAATTAGAAATCACAGCATCCAACCACCTCCACTTAGAACTCAAACTTCCTAGGGTCCCGCTCTCTACTTTTTGGACATTCCTGGAAAGAGTGGTTTTGCACCAGAATTGGTATAAGTTTTTCCAATTCAATAATCACCAAATCCTCAAACTTCACTGCATGCTTTCCTGTCCTGAGCTGTCAAGAGCCAGAATACTGTGTGACTGGAAATGCCATAGGTCAGATTCCTGACTCAGAAAAATTATGGATGAACCCAGATCTAGAAGATTGGGTTTGGTGCACAGTACCACAGCAAACTTTGATAAAGCTGGTTGACCCACATGCCCTCCCACACCACTCCATCCCTACCAGTTCCACTAGACCTGTTGGGGAATTATTGCTTGCAGCAGGATCAGGGTGGCCAGGTGACCATAAAATCTGGTGTGCCAGGCAAAGACTGTGCTGCCTAGCAGTCCTGGAGGATAATGTGGACTGTCGTATTTCATCAGGGTTGATTCTCTTGAATGGAGCTTATTTGATCAAAGGCCCAAGGGGCAGCACCCACAACACTCCCTGGCTATTCTGCTCCTGGTTAATGATGTTAGGATTGCATTTCTTCGAAAGAGCAGGCCCCTGGGGCTCACTTCCTTCATCTTCCCTCTTACAATTACACCTGAGCTGATGCTTGTTTAGAATATTTATTTGAAGCTGCCAGGTCCAGAAGCCACTCTGTTTGACATGGCAACTGTGACGTCATTGTGCTCTCATTGCAACTTTCTGTAACATCAGGAGGTATGTGCAGCACAGACAGGATCTTAGAGAAGCCATACATGAAAACCCATGTTCTCCTATTCCCAGATACAATCTCTTTGGAGATAAACAATTTGCAATCCCCTACTGGAGACTGAAACATCCATGGTCTTCAAACCCAACATTCTAGTTGCGAACCCCTTCCACTTTGAATATTGTAGCTCTTCTGTCTTTTTGTCTACCTTCCCAAAAGCACTGGACACCAAGGTAGGCATTTCTTTGATAAGAATCACACCAGTCTAGAAAGAATTTGATTGGAAATAAATGAATAAGTGTTCAATGGATATGATAATCTGCAACTGATCACACTGTAATAATCCTTTCAAGGAATTGCTGCAAACATAATTATGGGAAGTTTGAAAATTGGATGAGTTTGCTTACTTTTTCCTCTTTTTCTGCTTGAAAATATTGTGCCATGGATCACCATAACATCCATCACCATTTCCCTTTGACTAATTATATTTTCAAATGGCATATGAATAAGTGGCTAAGGCATTGTCTAATGAAGAAAACCTGGTTTTCTCCTGGAGAAACACATTTCTCAACCTCCCCCATAACTGAGAAAATGGGTAACATCCAGCAACTTCAATAGGATGTACATTTTGCCCAGATATATGTGGGACAGAATATTTCAAAGGAAAAGGCCAAGGTAAATAGAAAAAGTCAGAAAGGAATGAATAGGCTGTGCTTAATGGC
Organism: Sciurus carolinensis; assembly: GCF_902686445.1. Lineage (NCBI taxonomy): Eukaryota > Metazoa > Chordata > Mammalia > Rodentia > Sciuridae > Sciurus > Sciurus carolinensis. The sequence goes on from NW_025920111.1 coordinate 2,086,791, forward strand.
TTGAGGATCAGGTGTAAATGATACCCATAATACATTTTATACTAATGACATGAGCACATAATATTTTGCACATGTGCCTGTCTCTACTCCTACCCCAGGCAAATATGAATCACTGGGATTATTGCTCAGTGTTCAGCTACAAATATTTTTGTCCTTATATAGGGTTAAATCTTTCTCTCAAGATACGCTCAAGACTGTGTCTTGATATACAACTAAGGTTTCTTGCAGAATTGTTTTTGAAATTGCTATTAAAATTTTGTTTGAAATTGTTTGACTTTCCCTTGGGATGATTTCCTGCAAATTATTTCAGAGAGTCAGACTGGAATAGGATACAGTCCCCTACTTTACTGAGCCTCTGCAGATATTACCAAGCCTTCAATTTTTCAACATTACCTCCTCTATTAAATCAAGTGAATAGAACATTTTGGAAAAGTACCAGTTTAAAATCCAAGCCCATTCCTAAGACACATTTCAGGACGGAGCTCTGGTGGCATTCAGCAGTGTTTCCCCAATGACCTGTATTTCCTAAGGCTTGGTATTCCTGCAGATGACACAACTCTCAGGAACTGAAAGGTTAAAGCATCCTCATCAACATTCTGATTCTTTATTTCCTCAGCAAGTTTGAAGGAGAAATTGCTCATTACAGTTTAATATTATGCAATTCAAAATGTCAAATGCACTAGTATTCTTGAGGTAGTAGTCTACTTTGTCACAAATGCATCCTGCATTCAAATGAGGGAGACTTCCACAGCTGGGCATGTTTCATGTCATCCTCAATGTCATCATGAAAACCAAGTGGTGAAGACATCATAGAACTGCTTTCAGTTCTCCACTTTCTCAGTCTGTTATGCTTTGCATTGTGATAGTTAATGTATTATAAAATAATTTTATGATTTGGGGTTGAATGCATATCTTATCTTCCTCTGATATCATTCAGAAGTCACAGGGGTTATATAAAATCTGTATTCCCTGTGTCATTTGATGTAGAGTCTCAATACTAATGAAGCATTTTTATATAAATTGTTAATTTTGATAGATTTGTCCTGAATATATGCTGTGCAAAAGTTGGTGAATAATGTGTTCTCATCTTTACCATGTTGATGCAAGTAATTTCATTTTTCTTTGTCAGGTAATGAATGACACAAGGACCCATAATTGAAATAAGTGTCATTGAGAGAATGAAATCCAAACATATGATGTGTGGCATAGTTGTGGTGGATATAAGCAATTACATAAAAAAAAAAGAATTTTTAATTTTGGAAATGCTTCATTACCTGCTTTTCCAGCTCATTACATCCTATCACAACTTTAGGTATTCTTTAAAATTTTCTGTTGATGAATTTCAGGTTTCCCCTCTATTGTGTCTCTATTTTTGTAGTTTAGCAGAGATTCTCTTGCTTAAATTTCTGATGATGTAGTGCACTCTTTATTTTGAGAGCCATAGATCAGTGCTGAATTTCCAAATATGTATTTATTAAATCTGAGAGCTTCATAGTGATTCTCTGGTGAAAGGAAATATTTCCTCATCTGTCATATTCCTGGAAAGCAAAATCTGCATATGCATCCTCAATTGTTTTCTAAAAACAACAGAAAGGAGCCAGTAATTTGCAAGACCAATGGTGTCATTCGCAAGTTCAATTATTGTCAGTGATTATTGTTGCTTACAAATGATCTCACAATTACTTTTTATTGTATTTGTAAGTATTATAATGCTGAATAAGTGTCCTGGACTTTTTGGGTGACCACTAACAATGAAAATTTCTTTTAGAGTCTCTGCTCTGATGATATTCATCTCCAATACCCTTCTGCACTAAGTCCACCAAAAATGTCCTTTACTCTTCATTTTCTTAATATTCACTTTGCTCATGTTTGCCATTCCATTCTTCCAGCTTGATGCATGTTCAAAAATGGTATTATGCTACTTTAAAAGGTGCTCTTTCTGCCACCTTCATACACTTTTTTAATCCAGCAATTTAAATTAATTGGAGCATCATTGTGCCAGTGTCTATGACACTGTCTTTTAGTCTATATCTTACAGGGAATGGTAAATGTAACCTTGGTAATGTCAGAGTGTCTTTTGCCAGACATGTATTAGTTGTGTCAAGAGGATGAACCATTCTGTTTAAAGAGATTGGTCAGATATTTCTGCATCTAAAACTGCATTGAAAGTCCCCTGGGAATCTCTTACCAACAGAAATTCTGAATGCAGACTAATTGTAAGGCGGCAGCAATGAAGATGGGACCTGCAGGTGGAGTGAAAATAGAACATCTCTCCTAACTTGCAACCTCTTTCCTGGCTTTTGTCTCACATGCTGAGTGATTGACTCCCTCCTCTCCTCATTAGAAATGACAGCATCTAGCCACCTCCACCTAGAAATTAAGCTTCCCAGGTTTCAGTTCTCTCCTTTGGGGCATTCTGAGAAAAGAGAGGTGTCCCACCAGAGGTGGTGTGATGTTTCTCAATTCAATCATACCTAACATTCCAAGCTCTACTGCATACTGCCTTTCTATGAGCTGTCCGCTGCTAATATCCTGTGTGGCTAGCAGCACCATAGATCATGTTTCTGACTTGGTAAAATCCCAGATGAGTCCAGAGCTGAAACACTGGTTTTGGAGTGCAATACTATAGGGGACTGTGAAAAGCTAGATGACCCACATGCACTCATGCCTCCCTCTGTCCCTCCCTGATTCACTAAATATTGTGGGGAATTTCTCATTGGAGCTGGATTGGGATAGTCAGGGGGCCATGATACCTGGTGAAGCCAAAATAGAATATGGCAACCTACTTGTCCTGGAGAATACTGCAGGCTGTCAGTCTCCAGAGGGATTCCTTCTCTTGGATTGAGCAGACTAGATCAAAGGCCCACTGGGATAATACCCTATTACACAATGTATCATCTGTACCTGGGTGACAATGCTAGCATACCATTTCTTGAAAATAACAGATGCATGGGACTCACTCCCCTACTCTTCTCTCTAACAATCACAGCAGTGTTGGGGATTTTAAGAAGCTTTATCTGAATCGGTCAGGATCAGAAGCCTCTCTGGCTGTAATGGCAACCATGATAGCATCAGGCTGTCATTCCACACTTCTGTGACATCAGGCGGTATCTACAGAGAAGCCAGGATCTCAGTGAAGCCAGTCATGGAAACCCATGTTGCCAAAAACCCAGACACAACCCCTGGGGGAGAAACAAAGTGCATATCCCTACTGAAGCCTTGAACCTCAGTGGTCAAAAACCCAACATACCAGATGCCAACCCCTTCCACTTTAATTATTTTAGCCCTTCCCTCTTTTGTTCTATATTCACCAGAGCACTGGAGACCAATTTAGGCATTACTTTAAGAAGGATCACACCAGGGTAGAAGGAATATGAATGGAAGTAAATAAATGAGAGTTCAATGGATATGATTTTCTTCAACTAATCAGAGGGAATGATTCTTGAGAGAAATTCCTGACAACATAACATCCACAAGATTTAAAATTGGATAAGGTTTTCATTAGTTTTTATGTTTTCTGCTGGCATATGTTGTGCCCGAGATCACTGACACATCATCTTGTCCCTTTGCCTATTTATATTTACATTACAAGTCTGTGTATGTTTCTTAGGCATTCCCTCATTTAAACAAACTCCTTTCCCTTGAGAACCACCTTCACCAACCACCCCATACGTGAAAAACTTGCAAGATCCAGCACCTCAACTTGTCTGTGAATTTGCCCAGATATCTGCAGGATAGAATATTTCAAAAGAAGGCCATAAGAGATAGAAAAAGTCAGAATATAATGGATACAATGTGATTGTAAAGACTTGGGGTTCAGGTGTATATCATCTCAAAATCCCTTTTATATCAAAATGATCACATAATATTTCCATATGTGTCTGTCTCTCCTTGTGCCATGGGCCACTGTGTCTGCTCAAGGTTCAGATACAACTGTTTTCCTCATTATGTGGGGTTAAATCATTCTCTCATGATATCCCCTAGACTGGGGCTATTCATATGCAACTGGGGTTTCTTGAAATATTGTTCTCAAAATGCAATTAAAAATTTCTTAAAAATTGTTTGACTTTGACTTATCATGGTTTTCCTAAAAATCATTTCACAGTGACAGGCCAGGAGAGGATCCAATCATATACTATACAGACCTTCTGCAGATAATGCTGACTCCAATTTCTTAGCATCTTGTTCTATGTTAAATCAAGTGAATAAAACTTTGTTTAAAAGAACCAGTTTGAAATGGAAGCTCATTCCTAAGAATGATTTCAGGATGGACCTACTGTGGAAGTCAGCATTGTTTCCTCCATCAACTGGATTTCTAAAAGTTGTTATTCCTGTAGATGAGACCACTCAAAAAATCTGATAGGTTATATCAATCTCATGAACATGCTGATGTGATATTTAATCAGGAAGCCATTGAAGAAGAAATTTCTCACCATGTTATAATGGCATATAATTCAAAATGTGAACAACAGTTGTCTTTTCAAGGCAGTACTCTACTTTGGCACACATGCAACCTCCATGCAAATGAAGGAGACTTCAAAAGCTTAGCGTTTGTCAGGTCAAAATCAATATCTCTAGGAAAACCAAGAGGTGAAGACAACATAGAACTGATCTTGGTTCTACATATTCTCAATCTGCTGGTCAAGACTGGGAGGAGCTGCTTCTGTGATGAAAATGATAGGGTGGAGTTAGGGAAGCCATTCTATTAAGAGAGAATATTCCAGAGGGAGAAAGGAATCCTCTCCCTTGTAGTGCTACATGCTTCCCAGAAGTTCCTAGAAGCCAGGCATCTGTGTCCCAGGCTCAACCCAGTATAATTCTGTTAAATAAGAATGACTTTCCACAATATTCAAAATATCAGCGGCAGATAGGGATGACATGGACTCTTTGGCAGGCCCCCACATTTGATTCACAAATGATGTCTTTGGGATATTGGATTAAGGTCCTGCCTTCATTTTCAGACAACAACTTTCCTTTGAAAAAGAGGTCCTCACCTGCTACTGGGGTTGAGTGGAATGAGACAGGTTGACTATGGATCACTAGGTTACTATTCAACCAGAACTGCCCATCATATACTGGGTGTTCTGACTTACAAAACCATAAATTTGGACATGTGCATCAGTGTCATCTTCAAGTGAAATTGGTAAATATATGATCAGGCATGTCAGGATCTGAAGGTGTAAGTAATTTGCATGAAGTGCCTCAAATGCCCATGGTTTTTAAGCCATCTGCAGTAAATTCTGTTCCTCAGCATGAACTTATGGCTTCATGGGGTGTACCTTATGACCAATTAACAGAGGAAGAGTAGACTAGGGTCTATTCCATGCATGATTCTGCAGCTGGAATTGGACAGCTGCAGCACTCCTGCCCATTTCTAGAAAAAAAGCATGTAGGACAGTGGTGAACAGAAATCCTCACAATGGACAGAACCTCAGGCAGTAAATCTGGTTGTGCATTTTGTTGAAAGGATAAATGACAAAATGCGTGACTGTATACAAATTATGGGCTGTAGCCAATGGTTTGCCTAGATAGTCAGGGATCTGGAAAGAACATCATTGTCAAATTGGTGACAAGAACATTTGGGGAAGAGGTATGTGGACAGATCTCTCCGAATGGGCAATGGATTTAAAGATAATTGTTTCTCATGTAAATGCTAAACAAGAGTTGAATCTGCAGAGGGGAATTTTAATATTCAGGTTGATAAGATGACTGGATTTGTGGATAGCAGTCAGCCACTCTTCCCAGACAACCCTGACTTTGACCAGTGGGCTCATGAACCATGTGGTTATAGTGGCAGGGCTAGCAGTTATTCATAGGTTTAGCAGCATGGACTTCCACTCACCAAAACTGATTTGGCTACAGCCACTGCTGAGTGTCCAATTTGCCAGTAGCAGAGACCAACAATAAGCCCACCATATAGCATCATTCCCCAGGGAAATCAGCCAGCAACCAGGTGGCAGGTTGATTATATTGGACCACACCATGTTGGAAATGGCAGCAGTTTGTTGTAACTGGAATGTCACTTTTTTAGGGTATGGAATTGACTTCACTGCATGTAGTCCTTCAGTCAAAATGATCATCCATGTACTTACAAAATGCCTGATCCAGTGTCATGTTATTTCACACAGCAATGTTTCAGACCAAGGAATTCACTTCACAGAAAAATAGTGGAAAATGGGCTCATGACAATGGGATTCACTGGTCTTACCATGTTTCCCATCATCCTGAAGAACCTGGTTTGATAGAATGATGGAAAAGTTTCTGGAAGATGCAGTTAGAGTGCCAGCTAGGTGGCAATACCTTTCAGGGCTGATGCAAGGTTCTTCCAAAGGCTTTCTATACTCCAAATCAGCAACACTACATGGGAACTCTCTCTTCTATTGCTAGAATTCATGGGTCCAGGAATCAAGAACTGGAAATAGGAATGGTACTGCTCACCATTACCCATAGTAAATCACTGGGAAGGTTTTTGTTTCCTGTCCCTATAACCTTACACTCTGCAGGCCTAGAAGTCTTAGTTCCACAAGGAGGAATGCTTCAGCCAAGAGATACAGCAATTATTTCATTAAACTGGAAGCTCAGGTTTCCCCCTGGCCACTTTGGGCTCCTCATGCCTCTGAGTCAACAGGCTACAAACACAGTTATGGTACTTCCAGGGGTGATTGACCCAGATTACCAAGGGCACATTGAACTGTTTTGCCATAATGGTGTTAAAGAAACATACTCATGGAGTGCAGGACATCCTTTGGGGCTTCTCTTGATGTTACCCTATCCTGTTGTAGGGTCAATAGGAAATTAAAGCAACCCAATCCAAGCAAGATAACAAATATCTCAATCCCTAGTCAAGACCTGCTGAGGTGCTTTCAGAAGGTAGAGGAAAAAGAAGAATGGGTATTAGAAAAAGATAGTCATGAATACCAACTACAACAAGGTGACCAGATACAGAAATGAGGATAGTAATTGCCATGGATTTATCTTCCCTATTCCATTAAGAATATGCTGATGCATACAGATGCATTAAGAGAAAATATTTGTTATGCTTCTGTTATTCATCATGTAATATATTATTGATTGACATAACACATGTAATATATTATTGATTGACATAACATCAGTAATGTTTCTGTTTTTACTTCTACTCTTGGGAGAGAACTAGTATGTTTTTAGTTGTAAGAAAATTATGTTAGGTGGAATTATGAACTGTTAATGTGTTGATTTGGAGATGAAATGTGATGTAATGTTTCATATTTGTGCATCAAGTTGACAAGGGGCAGACTTGTAATGGTTAATTTGAATTGTCAACTTGATTGGATTAAATGATGACAATGATGAAGAGGCTTCTGTTAGTGTCAATGAGGGCATGTTTAGAAATAATTGGAATGTAGAAAAAAAACTGAAGTGGAACCCCTCCCAAATTGTGGGCAGCAACACACAATATGATTGACTAAAAGCTGTAAAAATTAGGAGGAAGATCCTGATGCAAGCTCGGCTCTTCTTGAATGGGTTCTTGATTGCTGTTTGATTGTCTGAAGATATTGGACTCACACTTTTTCACTCTTCCAAAGTATATTCTCCCAGTGATGCTGCAGGTATTTTCCAGAAACCTTGGTCTTGGACTAGGGTAGCACTGCTGAACTTTCTTGTTCTTGGGTTTCTGTATCTTGGAATATGCAGCTGCTTGTTCTTCCAACTCTCCAACCGCAGACCACCATATTGGACTATCCAGTTTCTGATCATGTAAGCCAATCTAAAAACTTTCCTTTTTATAATCATACTTCTTGTTGATTATTTTCCTCCAGAGAACCCTAATCCAAGCAGTTCTCACTGGTTTGAGGGAAAATGTATTATGATGCATGTATCACACAGTCCCCCCCCATTTTGTTAATAGGAAAATTGCACAATTTCTAACAGGACTGTTTCCTTGATTATGATAATAAAGGGAGTCTTAGCCATGAGAGTCCCCCAGTCTTTACTATCTTCTCTAACAAATAAAAGTTCTGGATTTATTGAACATTTCTATTTTTCATGTGTGATATGTTTTTCCAATCAGTTGTCTTGTACTTTTCTTCTTCTTACAAAATGTGTTTTCTTCAAATGTGACCTATTTCAGAAATTAGCATTACATCCCTGTGATTTACACATCCTTACACATAGAACATCCAGTCTAGGGGCAGATTGATTTCTCCAGCATGTAAAGTACAATATTAGCATTGGGTATGAGAGGTTATCCAGGTACTAAATTGTCAACTTCAACCCATAGACCCTTATTTGAGGAGTATTTCTCAAATAAGCCTAATCATGATAAAACTTGTGTTCTGACCCCGATCACCTAAAACATGTTGTGCCAGGCAGGATCACAATGGGGCACAGTTGGAAGGGATGTGCTTAAGGATTTCTCTTCCCTCATCTCTATGAAGGTATCCCATTGCTCAGAATGCTTTCTAACAATAATTGTACAATAGCATACACATTGCTATAGACATTTCTTCATAATAGTTACCATAAAATATTTACAGAATTTTAATCATATATACTTGATGAACTTCATTTAGTGATTTGCATTTTAAAATTGGAGATAGCAGGATGACAAAAGTATATTTTTCTGTATTTTTTTCCTGGCATTACTAAGAGTAAGATTAGTTGTGCTAAGGATTACATCAAATTGTGTTCCTTTCTTTTATGCACACTATTAGGAGAGAGTCTAAATTTTTTCTGCTAATAATTCAGAACCTCACTTTCAGAAAACAATTTTTCAATTATTGTAAGGCAATGAACAAAGAAATCCATAAATTCCTAAATATTATTGCTAATTCATATACTGTACACTCCTGCATTTTATTACTCCTGTTTGTAGAAATGAAGAATTCACAGCCATACTGAAATTACATCCTCCAATGGCGTTGAGACACAGGCGATTGAAACATATCATCAATGAGTGTTAGAATGCTTTGCTTTGGGAAGGCTCAAATGTGCCAAATTAATTAAAGCAGATCCTGTATGCAACTCACAGAAATAATGTGACAGAATGCATTTTTTTGGTCTTGTTTCATAAAACAGTATTTTTGTGTAGAGAAGGCAATTTAAAATTTTTCTTGTCTGTTTTAGTACCAGGGATTGAACCCAGGACAATTACCACTGAGTCTTTTTTCCCCTAATTTTGTGATAGTGTCTCACAAAATTGTTTAGGACCTTGCTAAGTTATTGAAGCTGGTTTTCAACTTGCAATCCTCCTGTCTCAGACTCTTGAGTCAGTGCAATACAGGCATTTCCCATTGCACCTGGTCTAGTAAAATTACTTAAAGTTATTATTCTATGCTAATATGTATCCATTTAATCTTACACTATAACTATATCCATATTTGATTTATGTGACATAAATTTATAAGAATGAGCATAAACCATTTAAATGTGCATAGATGTCAAAAATAAGAGACGTAAGTCCTGGTGATCAAGTGTAATGGCCATAAGTTTAGATATATGAACAATTGACTTATATCTTTCTATTCTTCTTTGCTGGACTTATCTTTGGTGACATAAAAAACACTGAATGAATGAATGCAGAAAATTGTATCTCATTGCCTTAACATTAACTGGGGATAACAATGTCTTTTCCTTTTGGTGCTTGGGAGTTAAATTATCCACAAATAATGCATGTTGACCCTCATGTGTTGAAACTGAAAAGTTGATCACACAGAACTTGAGAACAGAAAAGCTATGTATATCTATGCTAAGAAAGGGATTGAGATATATTGTATAAGAATGCTGGAGATAGTTAAAAGGGTAAAGTAACACTTAGGTTTTATAGCATAATGGAATGATTACACTCTATTATTATGAATGCAATTCAAAATAACCCCAGCAGAGTTTTCAGGTCTCAAATATAAGAAATAATTTTTGAGAAGATTGAAATTTTCCTGATTTGATCACTATACAATATATACCCATGGTATACCCACACTCTGAAATTATAATTCTATGTCCCATATTCAGTAAAACTAGTAGATCCCAAGTAAAAATAAAATAAACAAAAATCAACAATTCAATATTTTAATGAATATTAACATCACCTAAGATTTTTAAATGATGTTCTATTGTCATTGATATTTAACTTTTCTGGTGTCTCTTAATATCTTGCCTTATAGATCTACACAGTCCAGAGAGTCCTGAAATGATATAGCCTCACATGCATGATTTTATCATGACTACATTTTTTCAACATGTGTGTGTAAATCATTTAAAATATGTACATACTATTTCAGACACTTTAATTAAAGCACAAAAATGCTTTGTAAAGAAAATATTTCATCAGTAGATTAATATCAAATTTTCCATGTCATTTTTTTCTTGGGCCTCTGAACTGGAGAACTGATTAATAGGGAATAAAATTTGGAATCATTAGGAGGTAGGTCTTTCAATCTTGTATCCAATACTTTTTCTTTAATGATAATCTTACACTGGAATGGCTCTTAGTCTATTTTAACTGTGACTTTATTTGTCACTCTGATTTCATATGAATGATGGAGAAACATTAGGATATATTCCTACTAGTATTTGATAACTGAACATTGATCCCTTAAAATAGATATCTGGTCATTATATTAACAGGAATCTAAGATGGGCAGCTATACTGGGATTCAAACACAGACCTAAAATACCACCAGATTTCTTTCTGCACATATTGCTAAGATGTTCTAATGTTATGGAGGTTTTCTGAGACAGCAAAAGAAGTAGTCATTATTAAAATACCTGAGTTAAATCTCCAAAATCAAATGTATGAAGAACTGAAAAATTTAAAAATAGTGGTAGTCATATTATAGATGTCATTATCTCAGAAATACTTCCATATATGATACTTAATGTTTCACATATAATAGTTCTAGATGATAGGTAATATGATTGATGTTGCAATGGTTCCTGGAGAGCAGCATGGGTCTCACTGACACCCTCCATGTTCAGGAACACCTCTTTCCTCTGTGCTCCAGAAATGGACAGGTTCTGGCCAGTAGTGGTCAACTGAGTGGCATCCCCCAAGATTCTGAAACCTTGGTCCTGAGTTCATGGCTCAGGTATCCTCACAATCTGTGGAATCCAGGTGAACATCAGAAGTGTTCATCATCTGACCACACCTTGTGACCATAAATGTGGTAGCCAGGAGTGAGCTTGGATCCCAGCCCCACCCAACAGAGCTGCAGGCCCTGTGAAAGTCAACTGGCCTCAGGCAGGTCAGACATCTGCTCTACAAACCCACCCACTTGTATACCAATGCCAGAACTGAGGCAACTGCTCTGCTTTCTGTGTCTGTTCCAGCTGGCAGGGCCAGTTGAGCCTGTGGGTGCCCTGCCTTGTGTGCCCAGGGCATCTGAGGACCATGGCAGCAATCCTGAGCATCTAACTGACCTAGGTGGACATGTCTTCAGAATAACATGCATCTGCTGCCCAGGGAAGGAGCAGGGCCCAGGGCAGGGCTTGCTCAGGGCTTTGGTATCCTGACCTGGAGAGGGAAGGTTGTTGTTATGGTTATTGGTAGACTCTCAGAACCATTGGAAGGCTGTCTGCCAGATGGGCATGCAGGTGGGTGGTCAGGACCATTTGAAAGGCTTGGTAGGTTGGTGCTTCCAAACAGTGGAGTGCATGCCTATGGTGGATGGCTATGGAGCGGGAGGCCTATGTCCCTGAACATAGTCACATCTCCCCCAGCCCAGGACTGAGGTGTCAATAGTGCTTGGCTTCAGGTAATCAATTGCTCCTGCCTCCTCTTTCCAGGTTGATGGTTTTATTGCCAAATTACCTGAGAAGGTGAGTGCCTGCCTTCCTGAAGGGGGGATGTGTGATGTGGGTGAAATGTGCACCTGGCACCAGGACCATCTGCAGCAGATTGGGCCCAGGAAGATGCCCATTTCCACTCTGCTCTGAGATAGGCCATAACTGCTCAGAAACTATTGTGAATTATCTGGCCCAGTCCCGACCCTGCAACATGGAAAGTGCAGGTCTGCCTTCTTCCACAGAGTCTCAGAGGGGCAGACAGATATTTTGTTCACTCCACACATAGCATGAGAAATGCAGGATTCAGATTTTTCCCAAGTCCACAAGTTACTCAGAGATGAAGGTGGGGAAAGAAGGTTAGCAGGTAGACGCTCTAGTGATGGTCACAGTTTGTCCCTTTCCTAGTTACAACTGGGTCATGCCTGGTCTAGCACAAGACTGTCTGGTCACAATTGTTCAGTGACCTCATCACACAATGGGCCCTAACCTAGTCACAACTGACCCTCATTCTGTTAACAATCTGAGTGCTGATCTGTGTCACATACTGTATCCTGACCATCATCACACTCAAGGCCCTACATTTTGTCACACTCTAGGTCCTTACCCTGTTCACATACTGGGCCTTGATCCTATTCACTCTCTGGGAATTGAATCTGTTCACATTTTGTACCCTCACCTCATCACATTTAAGCCCTGACCTGGTCATGACTTGGTCCTGACCTGGTCAAACACAGGACCCTGACCTAGTGACAACTCTGCCCTGACCTGGTTACATCAGGGTACTGTAATACTCACACACTGGGCCTTAATCCTGGTCACACTCTATGCCACTATCAGGGTAACAGGATCAACCATGACCTAGGTCACATTCTGAACCCTGATTCTTGTCATATTCTGGGTTTTGATGCAGGATGTATTCTGGGTACTGACCTAAGTCACCCTCTGGACCATGGGCCTGGTCACACTCTGTTCCCTGACCCTGCTCACCCTCTATGCCCTGGTCTTGGTTATAGTTTGGACTTGGATCCAGTTTACATACTAGGCCCTGACCTTCGTCACCTTCTGGGCCCTGACCTTGACAAACATTGGACCCGGTGTCTGGTTATAATCTGGGGCCTGGGCCTGGTCACCCTTTTGTTTCTGGCTTGGGTCACACACAACAACCTGACCATGGTCACACATATGTCCCTGGCTCTTGTAACACTCTATACCCTGACAATGGCTACAATCTGGCCACTGGCCCTGGTCACACTCTGTATACTGAGCCTTGTCATATTCTGGGTCCTGACCTTGGTCACACTCTGGAACCTGGCCATGATCACACTTGCTGTGCATCTTCTTGGGTGTGAAAGTGAAGAGGAAGCATCAGGCAGGTTGTCAGGAGTTGTGAGTGTGCTCAGATGACAGGAGCACATTGCACAGGCCTCAATGAACAGCTGTCTGTCTTGTTTCTTTCAGGTCCCCCACAACAGCAAGCACCTTTCATGAAGTCCTTGCTTACACCTGTCCTGGTATTCACAGGAGCTTGGCTTACTCCAGAGTCACCTGTTGCTTAGAAAGACCTCAGTACATGTCTATGTGACAGTGCTGAGAAACTCACTGCCACCTAGGGTAGTGGTTCTTACCATTTGGGCATCTGCCTCAGTTGACAATGGTGGAGCTCAGGCCAACACATGCTCCAGAGTACAGAGCTACAGGGCTGGAATCAGCTTCACTGGTGACTGACACACTTTGTGGCCTTGGTGTAAAACTTCCACCCTTCCACACAAAAGGATTCCAGGAGAGATTGGACACCCAATTGGGCTTTCCAGGACACTAGACAGAGTGAGCATGGTCATGGTTGATGTCCAGGGTGCAAATATTGCTCACCAGTCTAGGGAAGACCCCTTCAGCCTCCAGGAGCAGTGCAGTTAAGTTGTCCTGTTTGTAGATATGTAGCCAAGCCAGGTGAGTTAGGAGTCTCTGATAGTTCCAGCCACTGCTCCTCTTGGCCCACGTTCCAGGGCTCTAGCATAGAGCACCCTCAGAGAACCTGGGCCTTGTGGCACCACTTCAGATGAGCAGGATCCTGGGTGGACACCAGTGCTAAATGGCCAGCACTCAAGGGAGCTTGGATGAAGTTGACCAGAAACCATCAAGGATCACCAAGCATTCCAGTGGCTGGGGAAAGTAGTCACCCCTGTGGGGACAGATGCACCAAGATTGTCATGGAGATTGTGCAGGTGGCTGCAGCAGCATTACGGGTGGCACATGCATCACCAGCTTCCCTTTGTACCAGACTGGGCCTTCCCAACTCCACCAGAATCTCAACTTACAGGTCTCCAGTAAACACTGTATCCAAACACTCAGGCTTTAGGAGGAAAAGGCCTGGGCCTCTCCTGACTGAGAAGCATCTTTAGAACCAGTATGAGCCCTTCCTCCCTCATCTGTGCAGATGCAGTGATGCTAGGGTGAGCTTGTCCACCATCAGGTACCATCCATTCTTTATTCTAATGTGGCTACCACCCAGCAAAACACATAGCTGGTTCTCTCTTCAGAGACCTGAAGGACCAGACAGCACCAGCCTTAATCCCCCAGTGGGGCCTCCAGAAGCACCAACCAGAACAGCAGGCCAGGGAAGGAGTTGTGTATGATGCCCATCCTGCCCAGTGGTCCCTGTCTTCTCACTGATCCACTTCATCACCTGTTTTCCCTTTTCCTTCTCTCAGGGAGAAAAGGGTGAAGAGCTTCCCCACTAGATGTTCCCCAGGGGCTAAGCTGTGGTCCCTCTAATCCTAAGCACTTACCAGCATCTCCTTCCAAGCAACATTTGGCTCTTATACAACCAGGACCCTCACTCCACCTATCCTGTGGACCTAGGCTGCCAACAATGGATTCTCCAGCCATCTCAAACCCAGTTGTCCTTCAACTAAGGACAGGCCTCAAGTTCACCATTGTCCCATCATCCCAGAGGTGGGACATCTATAAAAGCTTAAATTGAACAAGAAATATAAACCTGTGACTCCTGTGGTAAACAACACCTCACCTAACATTACTCAGGCTTCTCTGGGTCCTGTCCTAAGTCTCCCCTCACCCATCATTGCTGAGGGTGCTCTGGGTTCTGTGGGTAGTGCCCCTCATCCACTGTACTTCGATTACACTGGGTCTTTCAGTTGATTTCCCCTGTCCTTATGTGACTAAGTATTCTTTGTTTAAGCTGCTAAGTTCACCTAAATTGTCTTTACTCAGTCTTATTTTGGTTCTGAGGATGAGTGTCCATCACTTAATAGTGCTCAGTCTTTGTTACTTTTTTCTGAGTTTCCAATTTCTGTGTTGTAGATGCCTCATGTGACCTGGTTTAGGCATGGCTAGGAAGGAACCAGAATCGAGCAGTGTCATGTTTTTCTGTGAATGTGATTCAGGTGAGTCCTGATTATGGTTGAAAGATAGACTGGCTGACAGTGAATGTGACTCAGGTGAGTCCTGAGCAGAGGTGATAACAATACTGTGTGCAGTGATCCTCAGGTTTTAGGTTTGAGATTAGAAGCCCAGAGAATCTTCACTCAGTTCCTCCCTCTGATTTTCAGAGTCAACTGACAGGTCCAAGAGCTCAGTCCTGCTCATGGCCAGCACTGGCTTCTGTACACAAGTTCCCAGCCACATGTGGCACCTAGGGATGTGCAGCAGAAATGGGTTGGTTTGCTGCAAGAATCACTCTGTCAATATCCCAGCTGTGGAGGCTACTCCAGCCACTGTATTTCCTGCTCCCCTATAGGGTTCATGGCTTCTGTCCTCCCCAGGATCCTCTTACCTTTTTTCCCCTCCCATTGCTCTTCTTCTGTAGCCTCCCTGGTGCATTCCTCTTGAGAAACCCAAATTCTGGTCAGAGCTGGGCTTTGGCTCTGCTCACCTCCTCTGGACCTGAAGTCAGAGCTTTATAATATCACACTTGCCTCCATGCAGAGCAATCCACAGGGACTTCAGAATAAAGAGAATTCACTGAAAACTGAAAGAAACTGAAAGAAAAGGCACAGGTATCCAACCTTGTGAGGCCTGAGGACCAGCCCTTGGCAACAAATAGAAGCAGGGCCAGAAGGTCAGATGGTACCCTCCTGGTGGTCAAAGACCTTCCTTAAAATTGAAATACCAAATGCCAGTGAGGAGGAGTTGAAAGGGACATTTCCATACAAGTCCAAGAAGCCAGTGGGAAGAATTTGGAAAGCTCATTGGGAATTGAAGAAGCACATGCCCCAGACCCAAGCTTACCATTCTGAGGTCACTGATACAGACAGAGCAATGAGATGAAGCTCTGCCTCTGTACCATGTCTAGAAATTGGGAAGCACTTGAAAAGGGAGGAGGAGATGTCCATGCATAAGGCAAGAGGGGTCCATGAAGTGCAGTACAACACAATGTGGAAATTGTTTTTCAGACCAGGAAGGAAGCACTCCAGTGGTGAAGAGTGAAGATGAAGCAGCAGAGAAACTGGATGCAGTGCAGGGCTAGAGTTCAGCTACAGAGAACAACTTGGGAGCTAGAGCAGGTGCTGTGTAATTGACTCTGCTGAAACATCCATGGCCCTGCACATGTGTGGTTCTGCAGTTTGACAATGGATTTGTGTGCATTTATGTACAGGTAAGTGGTAGTGGAAGACTTTGGCATTCCTAAGTTGGGTCTCTGGGGAACATTTGCTTGTATGCTGCACAATAGGCAGTAGTCATCCATAAAGGGCTCTGCTTGGACTGTTTGCCTCTTCCTGGAGAGCTCTGCATTACTTCCTTTCAGTCCCTGTAGCACTCTCCCAGCAACCCTAGAGTTTCCTCTGAAAGTTCCAGTCCCTCAGCCCTGCCCAGTCCAGGTCTGTGTGCCAACTCCAAAGGGGCATAGCCACAGAGTTGGCACATTAACCCTGAGGCCGGGCTGTATACCCTCTGATATGCAGGACAGGCCTCCTCCTTAAGACAAACCCTAGCAGTGGGACTCAGCCTCCTTTGGGGTGTTCTGAATTCTCCAGGGGAGCCAAGCTGTGTAGGTTGGGTGGAGAGGAAGAGAAGGTGGGTAAACAGTACATGGGGGTGTGGGGCAGGAAGGGAATTGTGCAGGGACAGGGGAATCCATGTGAGCTCCCACCTGAGGGTGTGAGGGAAGGAGAGGCTCCCACATCCATCCTGCTGGGGAGCCAGGAGGGCAGAGTTTTAATTGCTGAGAGCATTTGTTCTGCCCTGAGTGCTGCAGGATGCTCCACACACCTGGGGTCATGGAACATCTGCCTCAAGTCTGTAAGGGAGCATTGATCATCTCAGTTTCCAAATGGCAGAGGACACTCAGGGGGTTGATGTCCCTTGGTGAGTGGTATCCAAGCAATGAGGTGCAGACCAGGTACCAGAACCCAGGTTTGTCTGTCAGGGGGTCACAATCTGCCTGGCATAGCCAACATCCTCCAGGGGATGCAGATAGGAGGTGGTTGGTGAGGCCTGGTCCTGTCCTATGAACTGTAAGGTTGTTCTTCCCGGGTATTCCAATGAGATAACAGGCATGGTCTGCCAAATAATTGTCCCAGAGGAAGCCATGTGGTGGTGGGCTCATTCAGAGACTTGAACATTCCTAGCTTTAACTCCAGGAGCACAGATAAGCCTGTATATACAGAGGAGAGGAGACCCAAGGCCAGAGGTCAGTTGCAGACCTCATCCAGGGCTGAACCTAGCCTTGACAAGTTGAGGCCAACACCTAGATAAGGACCAGGGCAAACCTATCTAGAGTCAACCAGCAGAGTTCAGGTGACAGTTGTGTCAGGGGCAGGGGCAGGTGTGTGAGGCAGGGTGAGGTTTGTGCTTCTGGGGACTCACCTCCCCAACAGGAGATCTGGCATCATCCTAGGCCCTGATGTTGGCTCTTGGTATATCCATCTATTGATGTTAAAGAACATACATGCATTTGTTGATTTGAGTTACTGTGTGCCAATCCCAGGGATTCTCTGATGGCTTTTTTATTAATTTAAAAATAGGGTCTCACTAAGTGGCCCAGGCAGGCCTCAAACATGGGATCCTGGAAACTCAGACTCCTGGTAGCTGGCATTACTGACATGGCCACTGCACAATGCTCTGTGGATTTTGTAACCCAGTGACCACACTGAGGGAAAGACTCATGCACATGGCAGGGTGAGGTTTGAGGTCTCTTGTGTAGTGTGCCCTTCTAGCAGGTTCTGGATCTTCTGAGTCTTTGAAAGACAGTGGGGGCCTGGGGGCATTTTTTGTCTTTGGCTAGGAATGTGACTACAGATTTTGCTTCTGCCCAGGTCTCAGAGAGTTTGTCCAGTCCATAGGTGAAATGGACAGAATGATGGGGACCATAACTGGAGAAAAATATCTGACCCTGATGGATTGAAGAATGACCCTGACTTGAGGCACTTCCACCCTGGCAGGGAGGAAAAGGTTATAGTGAAAGTTCAATAGAAATATATGCCTCCCTCCAGGTTCAAAGCAGTGTGGACTCTTGATAAACCCAGATGGCAGGAGTACCTGGACCTCCCTGAAAATGACCTGGCTTAGCACTGCCAAGTTAGTGAGGTCAAGTCCTTGTCCAAGCTGGTTATAGGTGGAGTTGAGCATCTGCCATATGCCTTTCTGTTTAGCATTGGCAGTGGAATATGTGAGGTGTTGCTGCTTCCTTTGGCCTCCATCTCTCTTCTTGCAAGCCACAGAGATGCCCCGTGGCTCACAGTGCTTTTCTTGGGTGAGTTGCATGAAGGACATCGGTTCTTCCTGCCTTATCTTCTCCACCTTCCCCAATGTTTTCATGGAAATGATTGTTGTTTTGTAATGCTTTCCAATGGCCCTCAGTGTGAGGTAGCAGCCAGGGTCACCTGGTCAATATGCTGATGACACATTGACCTCACAGTTGGGCCACCTGGGAGCCTGATGCCATCACAGAGAGAATTCCAGCTAGAGCTGCAGGAATCACATAATTGAAGGGGTAGATGAGGAAGAGATATGGGAGCTCTCAGCCCCACCTTTAGAGAAAGTGTCTGGGTTTGGGACTGCACCCAGGTGTATGTACCCCAGTGTGGATGAGGAGAGGTTGGGGCTCAGATAGCAAATACCTGGATGCACACAGGTTGGGGAGGAGAGGGAGTGAGACAGTAGGTATGTCTGAAAAGTTGCTGTGAGTCCAAAGTTCTCAGAGGCATCACAGGGACCTTCATGCTGGACACCCACAGAGCTCTGGGAGAAGGGCAGCCCCATGAAGTGAAAGGGGGTCTTGGGAATTTGGACAAGAGAGAGACTGCAGCCAGAGTAACTGGAGTCTGTGATGGGTAAGAGGGCAGGTGTTGACCAGGGCCACTCTCCACAGCAAACCCACCTGCTGCACCACCAGCCACACCCCAGGCACATGCTTCAGAATTCCAGGTTATGATCAGTTGAATAACCACTCTCTCTGAGTCTGTTTTGGGGCTCACTTTGTCTAAAAGCATCTTTTCTACTGACACCTACAATCTGTCACTTCCTCTTTGAGCAGGGACCCATTTAGACCAAAGGACATGACATGTCCATCCAGGCAAAATGGGCCCAGATTATTTGGTGGACAATCAGGAATGTCTTTCAAAACAGTTGCTCAGGAGGGAGGAATTTTGAGAGTGAGTCTATCTAGGTGCCCACACTACCAAACCAGGTGCTACCCAGGCTCCCAAGCAGGTTCCCCTGTCATTTCCTATGGGAAACTCTAGGCAGCTCTGCCTGCTGGTTCTTCACAGTTCCAAATTCTGTGTGTCCTTGAGGGGATCTCCATACCAACCCCACTTAAAGGACTGGATGACAGGGAGCCCCACACCCCTCAAGACTACAGAATGGACTAGAGGGAAGGTGATGACAAGGTCTGAATGAAATAAAAGAATTGCAAAGAAACTCCAAATTGCTTTTTCATCCCTGCCTGACATTTGCTGCCAAGGCCCCAACTCCCTGCAGGCAACCATCCCATGCCCAGGAGAAAAGCCTGGGATGACTACAGCCTGGTCCCGGAAGGAAGTAAGGCAGTGGTGGGGGCACTGACATGTTCTTTACAGGTGCCTGGATGTGTACCTGCCTGTGTCATGGTTCTGGTCATGTGCATGGCAGTGCTGTTGTGGATGGTATTGGCAGGACAGTTTCTTTCTCGCTTTGACCAAATTGTGATTAAATTTATTTTTATCTAATTTCTGATGCTGGCAAGGCCCTACTCCTGTCAGTAAAGACTCTAGATTATTTTGCCCCAGGAAGACAGAAGATCCTCCCCAGTGCCTGCTTCCCTGTGGGTACTCCAATGGGTCCCCAACCTGCCAACCCTCAGCTCCTCACTGAGAAATTTCTCATGTCCTGTTCACAGCCAATGACCATCAGGAGCCTGGGACAGGGGTGTCCCAGCTGCCAGTGTCTCCTTAGTTCCCTCCTAGGTTCCCCACACTCCTTCTCCCTGTGCCAGGACCCACAGCAATTCCTGCTGATAACCTGGAGCCCCCACCTTCCCAGCTCACCCCAAGCTTCTCCTGGCCTTCAGGGTAGGTCACTAGACACAGTCAGGGATGAAGAGAGAGTCTGGATGGAAGGTAATGTGAACCTGGTGGTCTGCCCCATGCTTATTCTCCCCTCCCCAGTTCATTTTGGGAGGCCACATCTGGAGCTCAGTACAGGGGAGAAATGGAAGGACTTGGGGCAGAATGTTTGGGTGGGAATCCCATGGACCTGGCCAGCAGATGGACAGTCTGTGTAGGTGAGGGGTTAATGGACCCTGCAGCTCTAGTTTGTACAGATGCTGAGTCATAGGACATGGGTATTTTCTGGTGGGCACCCAGGTGTGTCTGGGCTGAGTGGCATCACCTGGGCTGGACCCTGGGCTCTCAGATTATCATCCATGGCCACTGTCAGCAAAGGGTTCAGTAGGGCCAGGTGGGGAGCCCCAGGGGAGCTGAGCCCCTTCTCCAGAATTCAAGGACAGCCAGGGCCTCACCAGAGCAGAGGAACCTCACCTTCAGTGGAAGACAGTGTTCACATGTCACACACTTTCCCAACACAGACCATGTGAAGAGCCATAATAATCTCCAGTAAAGTCAAAGAACATTGTGGGTGTGTAGTGAAGTGTGTGTATGTGATATGTGTACAGTGTGTGAGTGGGTGTACATGTGTTGTGCTTGCTGTGTTGTGGACAGTGGGTGCTATACATTTTGTGTGTCATTTGTGTGTATGTTGTATTCCTGTGTGGGAGTTTTATTGTGTCGAGTGTCTGTGTGTGATGTGTAAGGAGGTGTGTCTGCCTGCTGTGAGTGCAGAGTGTTGTGTTGTGAGTATATTGTGTGATATGTAAGGAAGTGTGTGTGCATGTGGCAGGTGCTGTTTTCAGGTCAATGTTGTGTGGTGTATAAGGGATGTGTGTGCACCTCGTGTGTGCTGTGATTTGATGTATGTTTTGTGATGTGCAAGGAGGTTTGTGTGCACATGTCTTGTGCTGTGTTGCATTCTGTGTGTTATGTGATGTGTAAGGAGGTTTTCTACATGTGGTGTGTGCTGTGCCTTGCATTTAATGTGTTGTTTGATGTGTAAGGGGTGTGTGTGCACATTATGTATGCTGTGTGTTGCTTTTGGTGTGTGCTGTGTGATGTATGAAAAGATGTTTGTGTCCGTGGGATGTGCTGTGTGTCTCATTGTGTATGTTTTGTGATTTGTAAGCAGGTGTATGTTCACGTGATGTAAGCTGCTTTTTTGTGTAGTGGTTCTGTCTTGTGACATATAAGGATGTTTTTTCTATATGGTGTGTGCTGTGTTGCATCATGTGTGTTTTTAAAAGACAAGAAACTTTGTGAATATGCGGTGTGTGCTGTGTGTTGCATTGTTTGTGTTGTGTGATGTGTAAGAGTGTGTGTGCTGAGGTATGTACTGTGTCATGCTGCAGTTGTTTTGTGATGTGTAAAGGAGGTGTGTGCATGTGGTTGTCCTGTGTTGTGTTTTATATGATCTGTGAGGTGTAAGGACTTGTGTGTGCACTTGTTGTGTGCTGTGTTGCATTTTGTGTGTTCTGTGATATGTAAGGAGTTGTGTGTGCATTTGGTGCCTACTGTGTGTTGCATTGATGTGTAAGGAGGTGAGTGTGCACGTGATATGTGCTGTTTGTTGTATAGTAGTAGTGTAGTGTGATTTGTAAGAAGGTTGTTTACATGTGGTGTGTGCTTTGTGGTATCATGTGTGTTTGTAATGTGAAGAGTGTGTGTACATGTGCTGTGTTGCATTTCGTGTGTTGTGTGATGTGTAAGGAGGTGTATATGAATGTGGTTAGTGCTGTGTTGCCCTGTGTGTATTGGGTGATGCATAAGTAGTTATGTTTGCATGTGCTGCATGCTGTGTTGAATTGTGTGTTGTGTGATATGTAAGGAGTTATGTGTAAATGTGGTGTGCGGTGTGTTGTGTTTTATCTCTTGTGTGATGTGTAAGGAGGTGTGTGCACATGGTATCTGCTGAGTTGAGTTGTGTGTGTTGTGTGATGTGTAAGCAGGTATGTGTGCATGTGGTGTGTGCTATGTGATGTGTGATGTATAAGGGGATGTGTGTGCATGTTTTGTTTGCTGTGTGTTCTGTGATGTGTAAGGAGGTGTGTGTGCACATAGTATGTGCTCTGTGTTTTCTCCCTCAATTCAAGGTGACTGAGCCTTGCAGTGCCAGGCCCTCAGGATCACCAAATGCTGTTGCCACCCTGCCTTATTGTGGCCAGGGGTAGTTCTGACAATGACATTACCCCTATACCTGTGTGCACAGGACAGTTTGGGACAGACAAGGATGGTCTGAGCCTGGCATATAAGTCAAGTCCTGAGTTTCCTCCACAGAATTTTAGTGTCCAGATGGTAGTGGACTGGTAGGGCCAGTGCCCAGGTGGAGCCTGACTTCCTGTACCCAGTGTAGCACAGGCTGGAAGAAGTCTGCCTTCTCTTCCAAAAATGCCACCCACAACTCTACTCACTCCAAGATCTGGGACCACAGAAGCTTGCCCCTGTGGTACTGGGAAGGCCACAGGTTTGAGGACCAAGTTGTGCACTCAGTGGCCATGTTTGTAGTGTTTGGATTCTGATGTTGCAGCCTTCAGTGCCCACACACAGGAGAGAAAGCTGGAGTAGGAAGCCAGGGTGCTAACAGCTGGCCAGTGACTTGAACAGGGGCTGCTCTCCACATTCTCCCTCTCTTGTTCCACAATGGAAGCCTCCCAGCTGAGATATAGAATGACCCTGTCGAGGTTCCAGAAGGGCATCCCAGGGGGCTGTCCAGCCTGGTGACTTCACCCAGAGCATCCAGGGTGAAACCTATTCAAGTAAATGTTCCTGAACAGGACAGGGCTAGAGGGTCCCTTCTTTGGGTTCCTAAGCCAGGGTGCTCTCTAATGAGAGAAAGGTCTTCTTCCTCAATGATTTTCTTGGTGTCCACTGGGCAGCCCCAGAACACCTACAAAGTAGGATTGCCATGGGATTTGAAGAAGAGACAGGGGTTGCAACACCACAACTGACACCCCGACAGATGCCCACCTGCTCTGCATCCTTCCTTGCATCCTTTCCTACTGTCTCCAAGTCCTGTCTTCCTGTAGATTTTGCAGGGAGGGTGCCATGGCTGAAGGTAGGGGTCCTACCACTGCCCAGAGAAGAGACTGAGCCCCCATTTAGGTGGTAGGGTGGGCTCTGGCCCAGAGAGCAGGGCATCTGCCCAGGGACAGCTGGGGTATGGCAAAGACAGCAGGGGAATCAGAAACCTGGCCAAGTCCCAGAGGCCAATGTCCTGCCCTTTAGATTCACTCCCCCTGAAGATGTGGTCTCAGACCTTGCCCCAGGATAAAGACCAAGCACCAGACCAATGGTGCTGGGCCTTCCTTGCAGACAGGGTGCTGTTCAGTCAGGACCTGTTGATACCTAATGATTTTCTTATCATGGGTGTGCCTCAGGCAGCAACAGGAGTGAAGCGCAGTGGGACTGCTTCCAGGACAGAGTGCCCACAGACCACCTCTTCAAGGCCAGTCACCAGACTGTGCTCCTGTGAAGATGAATTAGGTAGAAGGTGGGGCCTGGTTCAGGCTCAGGGCCATGAGGTGTGTCCTTGAAGAGGACTGTGGGACATAGACTTGTCCTGCTTCTCTCTTGCATCCCAGACATGAGGTGGGGTGTTTGCCCTACCATGAAATCCTCCATGATGTGCTGCCTCACCCCTGGCCACAAGCAGCCCTGGTCTGAGGTCTTTAAAACTCAGAGCCAAAGCAAACCCTTCCACCTACAGATCTCTGGCATTTTGTTACAGAGTGGGAAGCTGGATTTTTCCCTCCACAGCAGCCTCCCTGTGCCCAGTGCTTGCTGTCCAAATCACAGAGTCAGGAGTCAGAAAAGGACCTGGGAGACTCTTGAAGGTGGGTCATGCACAATCTGTCCAATAGGAGAGGAGAAGCCCATTTGACATACTCATCATGAGCAGGTCACACAGTAGCAAAGTGCAGAGTGTGGACAGGCCCTCCAGTCAGTTGCACATCACCAAGCCCATTCCCATTCAGAGCAGTAACCACTCCTGATTCTACTCATGGAAGTTTCCAGAATGGAGAAGACATGGGCTGATGCTATATCCTAAAAGGTGTTTACTGGGCAGGGTCAGCAGGAGGATTTCAGGAGAATGTTGCAGGGTGTATCCTGGGGAAGGTCCAGGGTGCCCTTAATTGAGGGTTTTCTTGTGTTTCCCATTTCTGTTACTCTTTCTTGTCAGTGGTGAGAAGAAGGAACCATGGCATTACCAGAGAATGAAGAGAAATGTCCAGAATTGATGCAAGAGGGGCTTGGGCTTCTGAGGGATTGGAAGCTTGCTCAGACACCTGGGAGTTGGGATAACTCTGGTGGGAGGCAGAAGCCATCTGGAGAGGAGCCTGGAAAGAAAGAGGAAGGGAGAAGTGAGGAAGGAGGAACTGAGGCAGAGTTGGGAAGAGAGGGAGTGCCTCCACAGGCAGCCCTGTGTCCAGGAACAGAACCCATGACCCACAGTGAACCACAATCTGTGCTGAGTGTGGGAATAGGGCCTGGGTGAGGCCTGAGGGCTCTGCCATTGTGGGAGGGTCTGTGGTGAGGGTATACAGAGGGAACTCCATGGCCTATGGTGTCTGGGCTGCTTCTTGAAGCCTCATGCCTGATCCCAAGGGAGAGGGAGCATCCCCAGTAATGTGGACAACCCCACTATCCACGGTACCCTGGGCATTCTTGGATGTGCTGAGTCTCCTCTGGCATTGCCAGGGTTCAAAGTCCTCTGGGCCTGTGTTCAGCAGTGTGGTGTAGGAATGGACAGAAGCCAGAGGTAATGGGAATGCTCCTGAGGCTATTGACCTTGAGTCCTGCCCTAGAGCTGTGGAAAGGCCATGCCACCTTCACATATGGAGTGACTCAGTGGTCAAAGCTGTATGTGAAGATTGCTCTTTGGATCCTTGGATATGGCTGGGAACACAGAGTGTTTGGCTGTGGTGCAGCATGCTGAAGGCATCCCTCCCAGGAGAGGGTTGTTCAAGATCTGGAGGCTCATGAGGCCAGTCCAGAGTCTTTGCTCATCACAGTGCTGCCAACCAAGTTCCAGAGCCACAGCAGAGCAAATGGCCTACACAGCATGGACAGCAGGGGGTCAAGAAAGACCCTCACACCCATACCCAGAATGTCAGTCAGCAGCAGACCTTCAGAAATTGGGGAGTGGTCATGTTGTGGTACTGGAACTCTACACCTTGTCTAGTGTGCACCAGGGGACAGAGACACTTTAAGAGGGTTTGTGTGCATCAGACTTACTCCCCTAAGCCCTAGGAATTAGGTTCCTTCATGACACCCCATTTACACATAAGGCCATTGAGGGCCAGGGAAGTTCAATAACCAACCCAAGTTCACTCAGGTAGTAAGTTGCAGAGCTGGGCACAACCAGGCATGCTGGATGTGGATTTCCATCTCCTCATTATAACCAAGAAACCAGGACTTCAAGCACACAGAACACGTGGTGGACCCTGTGCCCTGAGTGGGCCACCAGGAGGCTCTGTGTAAGAATGTCTGAGGGCATGCATCTGCAATGTAGAAGGGGATATGGGTCACTGAGACCAAAGCAGGAGGGGCCCTGCCACACCAGAGCTGCTCTGAGCAGATCCAGCAGCAGAAAGAAGAGGTGTGATTCTGGGTGGAAGGAATTTGGGATCAAGCCAATGAAGGGAGAGGGAGACCCAGGCATGTTTGGCAGGTGTGGGCTTCCTGTCCTCACAGACCTGAAGACACAGGGGTGGGAAGGAATATTTTGGAGCAAGGAGAGCAGCTATCTGGTAAGTCTCTGACCCCTAGCCTCTTGCTTTCATCTGCTAAGAAGTTGGGGTGACATCAGGTCCCCTGGGCCTCCTGGATCACCTCCCCACATTCAGAACCTTAATTTCATTCCATCTACAAAGTTCCTTTGAGGGACCAGATAATGTACCACAGGTCCTGAGGATCAGAACCAGGATGTCTATGGGGCATTTTTCTGTTTGCACAATTGTAAACATCCTACTGTTATGTGCAGGTGACCTGAGGAGAAGCTTAGTCACAACACAGAAAACAAGCAGAACTTGTGGACTGGTCAGTGCGATGAGTCCATCTCTTTTGCTGATCCTTTACAGGAGTGTACTGCTCCTCCTGACTAACCCCTGGCATTTCCCACTGGTGCATCAACATAACAAGGTGGCTGGAGCACCCTGTCAGGGAAGACAATGGAGACAGCCCTCCTCCTGGGATTCTGGGAGAACTCAAGGAGTTGGGGTGGTTCTGGGAGCTGGTCTGTCCATCCTGTCATCACTGAGACTGGTTGCTGGCCAAGGTGAAGGCTTCATCAAGTGGGTTGCACCTAGGCTTCTTCCAGGAGTCTAGACCAGTCTATAAGCATGTGACAGACTTGGTTGTTGTTGAGGTCACCAGTGTTTATATTGCAGTTGGGTTCCAGGAAGGTGGTGAATATCCCCAAACTGAACAGAGGAGAGCCCACAACACTGAGGAAGTCTGTCTCCTCAGAGACTGGAGGATTCACTCCCCTGAGTGCAGGGAAGACCTCACCCTGGGTGGGACCTGAGTAGTCACATTCCCCCAAGTCCTCAGTTTACTTTCCCAAGAAATGGGCCCCATACTTCAATGGGGAATCCTTGTAGTTGGAAAGAAAGACCAAAATCCCACACTCTGCAACTGGAATATTTATTTGATTGACAGAACCAGAAACCAGTCAGGCTACACAGGGCTGGTTGAAACTGAAAACATTAAAGGGACACTTATTCTCAGCACCCCAGCTGAGGCTGCCCCTAACCCTGTTTTTTCTCTCATTGTGGAGTCCATGTATTAGGATTCATCTTTGTCCACTCACTGGTCAGGAGAAATAGCTCTGCCACCTGTATTGGGGTAGTTGAGGACCTGGGTTGCACCAGCCCACCCACCTCTGCCAGCTGCATGGCCTAGGGCAGGGTCTAGATTCATGGGACACTTGGTGAGGTGACTGCACACATGTCCAAGTACTCCTGGCTAGACAATGTGACAACAAGAAAGGACCCTGAAGACAAAGAAGAAAGACATTTCAGCAGTCCAGGTGTGGACTTCTTCCCAACCCTATGGCACCAAGCACAAGGAAGCTCAGATATCAGTCAGCCGTGAGAGTCTTGTCAGAAACTAGAAATATAGTCACCCAAGGACACACAGAGAAAGAGCAGTGTTCTGCAATTTATTCCCAGAGTCCCCAACTGGGGTGCAGGTCCCTGGAGAGGCTGGAAGAGCTCACTGACAACCACCATGATCTGAAGCAGGCAAGCTGCCTGTTTCCTCTGGGCTCCTGAGGTGGACAGGATCATGGAGGGTCACATCCCCTAAGGTCCTGAGTCCTTGGTGCTGAGTACATGGCTCAGGTCCCCTCACAGTCTGTGGAACCCAGTTGAACTCCAGAAGTGTTTATTATCTGATCACACCTCATGGCCACACATGTGGTAGCCAGGAGTGACCTGGGATCCCAGCCCCATCCACCAGAGCTGGGGGCCTTGTGAAAATCAAATGATCTCAAGCAGGACAGTCATCTGCTCTCCATACCTGTCCACCTGCCTGTCCAGACCAGGATAAAGAAGCCTGATCCTTAGTTGATCCACTAGCCTCAATGGCCTTAGCCTTTATGACCTGTGTAGACTTTATAATGAACAAAGCCTCCATGGTTTCAGTATATCATACAGTTGGGTAGTATGTATGACTTGAGTAACCCATAATGCCAGCAATTCTTTGATCCAAGTCCCCTCAATAAGATGAGAAGTTCCTATGAACAGTGTAACCACCACAACATATACAACCTCAATTGCCTGCACAGACTATAACAATTATATAGCCTTTATGGCCTGAAAAGTCTAAATGATAACAATAGACTTTATCTACACAGTATCCACTATGACCTCACTGTGTTAATAGTCTTCATTCTATTTGTCAGTTCTATTGCTTTCATACCTTCTATACTCTGAGTAACCTCTAAGATCTACATAGTTTCTAAGGCTTGGCTAGTCTCTGTGTTGCACACATTCTGTAGACTCAAAAGTCTCTATGAACTGTATAGACTGTATGACCTCTTGTGTCTCTATGACACATCTTTAGACTTTACTGCCTCAGTAGGCTGTATGTTCTGAGTAGAAGTTTATCTTGCAAAGTCTCTATGATTGTGTAGTCTCTATCCTTTGAGTACATCTGTGATATGCATAGTCTCTTACATTCAACTGTCTATGTCTGGCATAGCCTTTGACTTTCATACCCTTTAAAGCCTGAGTAGCTTAAGTGACCTATGTGGCCTTTATAGCAAGAGTAACTACATCATGTACAACCAGAGAAATAGAAAGTACTCCATTTGTGTACTTTCTGTCATGTATAACTAAGTAAAAAAATAAAAATAAAAAACAGTAGCTAAATAAGCTTTGTAACTGCTATACTCAGTGTAGTCTCTGTGACTTACATAGCCTCTATGACCTATATAGTCTCTGTGGTATTTACAGTCTGTATGACCTGCATAGCCTCAGGCTCTTTCCCTGAAAATTCTAAGTGAACTTATTAGCCTCTATTATCTCAGTTGGTCAGGATTACCTTTGCATCTATGTGTCTCAAATCTATGTGCAAACATAATCTGTGTACTCTGTAGACCTTCATAAACTCTATGACATGAATTACCACTAATAACTACATGACTTCTATGATCTCTGTTGCCTCTCTGACCTATGTAGTCTCTACAAATTTCATGGCCTCTGTGATTTATGGAGCCTGAATGACCTCAATAAACATGTCTTGAGCAGCCTTTCTGGTCTTAATAGACAATGACCTGCAAAGTCTCTTGAAGTTGAAGCACCCCTATGGCCTGCCTATTTTCTAGGTCCTGAATGGATTCTATTGACTGCATACCTGGTATGACCTTATAGCCTCTATTATCTCTGCAATGTCTGTACTCTAAAATATTCATTATGATCTGCACAGACTCTATGTCAGAATAGATATTATTATCCTCCTAGGCCTTATGGTCTGAGTGACATTTGTGACCTATGTAGTGTTATGACCTAAAAAGGCTTTATTTTAAGTATATGTTGGATGTTTTCTGTGCTCTCTTTGTGTTCTGAGATGTTTAGTATCCTAAATAACATTAGTGGCCTCTATGACATGCATAACCAGTGTGGCATGAGCAGTCTCTATTACTTGAGTAAACTGTATTACTTTGAGGCCTCTAACATGAATAGCTTCTATGACTTGCATAACATCTATGGATGGAATAGCCTCTTTGGCCTTTTAGCTCTGTGATCTGCATGATTTTTATGACATGAGTATTCTAAATGACTTTAGTATCCTTTTTTGACCTCAGTAGACTCTATAAACTTTGAATCCTTTATGCCTTTAGTAGCCATTATGAACTGCACAGTCGCTGTGGTCTTTGTAGCCTCCATGCTGGTCATACACTATGACATATATATCTTGTATTGTCTTCATATCCTGTACAGTCAGAATATCCTCTATGTCTTGTTACCATCTATGATATAAATAGACTCTATGATCAGCCTAGCTTCTATGGCTTTATAACTTCCATGACATGAATAGCTTATAAAAAATGAGTAAACTCTATAAACTTAAAGCCTAATGTCTTAAATATGCACTGGAGGATGAATATCCTCTATTCCATGAGTAGTCAAAATTACCTTAACAGCCCCTGACCTGCATAGCCTCTATGACTTGAGTAGCCTTTTTGTTCTTCATGGACTTATAAACTGAATATTACTTGTGAGCTACAATGCATGTATGTTGTGCATAGCTTCTATGGCCTCAGTAGCCTCTGTAAACTGTATAACTTTTATGATATCAGGAGCTTCTGTAAACTGTGTTTCCTCTGTTATTTATGTAACTTCATTGTCCTGCATAGTCTCTATGATCCAGAAATCCTCCATGGACAACATGGCTTCTATGGTGTATATAGTCTCTATCACTGATATATTTCTATAAGCCCCATATAGCCTTCATGTTCTGATTATCTTCTAAGAAATGAATAACCTCTGTGGCCTGCATAACCTCCATGTCCTGAGTGACAAATTTAATCTATATAACCTGCATGACCTGCCTATCCTGTATATGTGCCAGAGACTCTTTATCCAGCATAGTATATGTCCTGTTTAGCCCTTTTGGCTTGAGTATCATAAATGAGCTTAGTAAGTACTATAGCCTTAATAGCCTAAATTCACTTGAAATCCCCTATGACATGTGTGGACTCTGTGTCACTATATTTCTATGACCTTCTACATTTTTTGGTAGCCTCTTTGACCTCATTAGACTCTATGACCACACCATCCATGACCTGCATATATTTTTGACACTTGTAGCCATTAAAGCCTATGTATCATTTTTGTCTGTGTAGCCAATATGACCTTCCTAGCATGGATGGAATATCATCTATTGTGTGCATATAGTATATGAACAAGAACCTTGTATTAATGGAGTAGCCAGGGTCAGTATTGTAAACTCTGTGTATGTCATATCTTCTACTTTTTTAAAGCTAATTTATTCAATTGTTTATTTGCACTTATATTCATCATAATGGTAGGATTTTTTCCATTTTCAAAAATGCACACAATATAACACTATAATTGGAGCAATATTATTCTCCTACCTGTATTCCTTAAATTACTCAGCTAATTTTAATTTTCATGAGATTCACACAGATACATACTTTTTATTTTTACTCTCTAGCTTCCACATATGAGAAAAAAATGGTCCTTGACCTTCTGAGTGTAGCTTATTGTACATAACATAATGTTCTCAATTTCTATCCATTTATATACAAATAATATAATTTTATTTTTCTTTATTGACATAAAATTTTGTTGCATATATATACCATATTTTCTTTTCCATTCATTCAGTGATAGATACCTTGACTGGTTTTGGAGTTTGCTTACTGTGAACTGTGCTGTTACAAATTTGGGACACATAGATATTGCTATATTATGATGAATAATTCTTTACAATGTACACTGAGGAGGGATATGGCAGTTCTATTCCTAGTCTTACAAATCCTCACACTGATTTCCATAAAAATGTGGAACTAATGGTGTACTTCCATCCCACTAAAACTGTGAAAAGTGTTTCTTTTTTTCCACATATTCTTCAGCATTTATTTTTATTTGCATTCTGGATGATGTCACTTATGACTAGAATTAGATAAAATTTCAGTGTAATATTTTTGCATACCCTGATTAGTAATGATTTTGAGCATTTTTAATGTATTTCTTGGACATATTTTTTTCCTTTTGAGATGTGACTGTATAGGGCATTTGAACATTTATTAATTGGGTTATTTGTGGGGTTTTCATGGTAAGTAATTTTAGTTATCATTATATTCTGAATATTAATCTTCTTTAAGAAAAGTAGCTAGCAATTATTTTCTCTCATTCTGTTGGTTCTCCACATTCTAAATTTCTTCTTTTGCTGTTCACACGTTTTAACACTGATTCCATCATACTTACTAATATGTGACATTAATTCTTCAGTCTTAGGAGTACTACTGAGAACATTGTTACATGTGCCTATAGGTTGGAGTGTTGATCCCAAGTTTTCTTCTAAGAGTTGCAGTTTCTGGCCTCATTTCAAAGTTTTTATTCCATTTTGAATTGACTTCCTGCACAGAGTGACAGATAAGATTATTGTCACATTAAAATACATATGAATAACCATTTTTCCAAGCTCAATTTATTAAAAAGACTACTTTGTCAAAGGTATATTTTTGTCCCCTTTATACTCTCTTAACATCCATAATCCACACAGCTTGTGCAGTTTTTGGTCGCATCTATAACCTTCATAACATCTGTTACCTATATATTTCCATGACATATGTAACCTCTATGCCTTGTGAGACCTCTATGAAATGTGTTTCTTTTTTGCTCTGAATAACCTAAATAAACTTTATACTGTATATGCCCTTAGTACACTTTATACCATCTGAAGCATCTATGGCCTGAGTAGATTTTATGTTTTGTGAAGACTCTGTAACGTGTAACCCTTATGACCTCAGTAACTTAAAGAATGTAGTAGATTCTATCTACCGTGTAATCTCTATGATATGCATAGGTTGTTTAATTGGGAAACATTGATAGCCTGAATAGCCAGATCCTCTATTATCTGAGTAGACTGAAAGTTCTCATCACCTCTTTAGTTTTACTTTCCAATGCATATCCTATAATCTGAGTGTCATCTAAGACTTACATAATGTCAGTGGCCTGCTTCATCTCTATCTCAATTGTAGTTCCTGTGGTCTCTTTTGTCTGTGTGTCATCCCTAAACTGCATTTTTATTGACCCATATATCCTCAATGACTGAGTGTTATCTACAGTGTAGTCAAACTCTATGAGGTGCTTAAACTTAATGGCATGATAAGCCTAAATGAACTTAGCAGCCCTATGACCAGTGAAGCCTCTATGATTGGTGAAGCTTATGGGATATATTGACTCTGGGTTCTTAGTGGGCTCTATATCCTGCAGAGTGTCTATATTCTGAGATATTAAAATTAACATAGCAACTCCTATGACCTGTCTACACTTCATGGCCTAAATAGCATGAAAATGCATGAGGAATTTATGGCCTTAATATTCTCTAGCATAAGTATATCCTTTGTGACCTGTTTAAGTTATCTGTCCTAAATATACTAAGTAACATTAGTAACCTCTTTGGCCTGAGGAGACTCTATGGACTGTACAATCTCTATGGTATGCAAAATCTTTATGGCATCAGTATTCTAAATGAAATGAATAGCCTCTTTTATTTAATACCTTATAAAATTATAACATCTATGACCAAGGACCTTTGACCTGAATAGGCTTTATAACCAAAGAAGCATAAATTACT
Organism: Sciurus carolinensis; assembly: GCF_902686445.1. Classification (NCBI taxonomy): domain Eukaryota; kingdom Metazoa; phylum Chordata; class Mammalia; order Rodentia; family Sciuridae; genus Sciurus; species Sciurus carolinensis. The sequence continues at coordinate 2,119,931 of NW_025920111.1, forward strand.
TCAGTAGCATCCATGATCTTGTTGACTCCTAATGACTGTGTAGTCTGAGACATGGTTTACCTCTATAACCTGAGTACCCTCATTGGCTTGACTAACCTCAATATCCTTAGTAGTGACTATGATTTGTGAAGCTTCTGTGGACACCATAGCCTGTATAACCCGGGTAGACTCTATAACCTGCCAAGTCTTTCTGTCCTTTGTAGCTCATATAACCTGCACAACATCTATGACCTATGTATCTTTCATGACATGAGAATATCCTATGTTCTGTTTATATACAGGGTCTGAGTAGACTGTCATTTTCAGGTCCATAGCCCTTTGCAGCCTCAGAATTCTAAATGCCCATAATATACTTTGTGACTTCTGTAGACTTTGAGGTCTGAGTAGCCAAAATGACATTAGAAGTCTCTAATGACCTGAAAAATCTCTATGATCTGCATAACCTCTATTATATGCTTAGCCTTTGTTTCCATGTCTCTATGATTTATACAAACTTTATGACTTAAGTAGCCTATATAAACTTAGTAAATACTTTGGCCTAGGTTATTTCTATGCCTTCTTCAATATCTAAGACCCCAGCCTGTATGGTCTGAGTAGACAAATGACCTGAGTAGCCTCGATGTCCTGTACAACATTTACAGATTGAGTATCTTAGAAAACCTCACTAATATCTATGGCCCCAGTGGACACAATGAACTTCATAGCCTCTTTGTCCTGAGTAGCCTAATGTTTTAATTGCCCTATAATCTCAATAGTCTCTATGACCAATATAATTTCTCTGACCTGTGCTTCTTCTATGAACAAAGTAGCCTCTTTTACATGAAGAGCCCTGAAATTATGGCATGATTAGATGATATGTCTTGCACTGCATTTATGACCCATGTAGACTTTATGAACTTCATTGGCTCTATGACCCATATAGACTTTGAGGTTTGAATAGTCTCTATAACCTGCATTGTATCCATGGTCTATGTAATTCCATGACCTATGCTGCACATAAACAATATGGTATAAATCATTTTCATGGTGTGAGTAGTGTAAATAACTTCTGTAATATTGATACCCTAGGAACCATTATGATCTTGTAGCCTCTGTGATCTGTGTTGACTCAACAAACTGCATAGTCACTGTGTCTTCAATGGGTTGTTTCTTTGGCCTGTTTACCTTCTATGACTTTGGTAAATTCTATGACCTGTGTAGCCTCTGTGTTTCTATTTCTTGAGTACCTTGCAAAATATGCACAGCCTCTATGGTCAGCATATCCTCTATGACCTGATAGCCTCTATTTACTAAATGGTTTAAGGTATGTGTAAACTCTATGGAATGAATATTCTGTTCCCTTGTAGTTCCTTAAGACTGGAGACAGATTTTAACCAGGGTATTTTAGGACCTGTGCATCCTCTATGTCCTTTGAAGCTTCTGTAGTATAATTAAATTCTATAGTTTGTGTAGCATCTATTTTAAAAGTAGAGATTTTTTCCTACCCTGTATGACCTTACTAGGGTAGCTGCCACACCTTCCTTGACTTGAGTACCCTTGTGGAACTCAGTATCACTAGAACTACCATAACTTCTGTGACTAGCATAACTGATATGACCTATGCATCCTCTATGATGTGAGCAGCCTTTAGGGTCAAATTAGCCTATATGACCACAGTAGGCTCAATGTCCTCCATACCTTCTATAGCCTGAGAAAACTCTAGGACCTATGAAGACTCATGGTACTGTGTAGCATCTATAACAGTAAAACCTCTGTCATCTTCATAGCCTCTGTTACCTGTGTAGCCTCAGAGATGTGCTTAACTTCTTTGCCTGAAAATCCTATATGACCTGTGTAACTACATAGCCTCAATAGTCTAAAGGACTTGAGCATCCTGTATGACTTCAGACTCCACTATTATCACAGTAGCCTTTATGGGATGAACAGTTTACGTGACCTCATTAGACTCTAATAACTGCAGAGACTGCTTGACCTGTGTAACCTTTATAAACTGAGTAGCCTAAAGGATCTTAATAAATCTGTGACTTGCTTATATTCTATGACCAGTAAAAACTCCATGGCATGAGTATCTTCTATGAAGTGCATGTCCTGTGTCCTGTCCTGTCATCTTGTAACTAATATGATGCTTTAAAATTTATGACTTGAGCATTCTCCATAATCTGACTAACTTCCATCATCAGAGTAGTCTATTTTCTGCACACCTTTGTAAATTCAATGATCCAAGTGTTTTCTAAAGTATACATAGTCTCTTTGACTTCAGTAGCCTCTACAATATGTGTAGCCTCTCATCTCAGTAGCTACTGTGATCTGCCTAGAACCTATGACATGAGTAACTTCAATTGCTTTAATACCTTCTATAATATGAGCAGTATTAAGAAATGTAGCCCTTTTGAACACCATAGCCTGTATTGCCAGTATAGCCTTTTATGGCCTATGTGGCCTCTATGTCCTGAGTAAACTCTTTGACATATATTGTATCTAGGATTTTAGATACTTTTATATTCTCTATAGCACCTGTGTACAGAATAGTTTAATGGCCTGCAGTCTATGACATGAGTAAGTGTTACATTCTAAGTAACCTTTAGGACTTGCATGGTCACTATGACCTGTGGAACTTCTATGACCTAGATAGCCTGAATGACCAGTGCAGCTCCTATTGCCTTTCTAGCTTCTATAGTCTGAGAAGCCCCCAAAAGGTGCATTTTTCTATGACCTGAATATCTTCTACAACCTTCTTACCCTATGTATTTGGCAAAACAACTATTGCCTAAAACTTCTCCTTATTTATATTACACTCTATGATCTGTGAGTCCCCTATGTCCTGCATAGACACTAAGATCAGTTTTGGCCCTATGGTCTACAGAGCCTCAATGGCCTGAATGTTATGCATTCACATGTGTCCTACATAAAATCTGTGACCCATGTCTCTATGTCCTGCATAGTCTCTATGTCCACATAACCTTAATTACCCAATTAACTTCCATATTTTCAGTACCACTATGACATGCTTAGCCTCCATATTCTGTGCAGCCTCTATGACCCAAGCAGCCTGAGTGGCCAGTGTAAATTTTATGACCTAATTGACTTCTATAACCTGAGCATCATATACAAACAGCATAGCTGCTATAATCTGGGTAGCTTCTAGAATCTCGTACCCTTCATGAATAGAGTAACCTCTGTGTCTTGTGTCATTTCTATGGCCTAAATTGCGTCCTTTACTTGAGAATTTTCTGAGTTAGCTAGAGTACAAAATGTACAGACTCCATGATGTTTTAGTTTCTGTGGCCTGAAATCATCTATGAATTTCAAAGCCTATATGATATGCATAGTCTCTACTGCCTATCTACTCTCTATGACTTGAGTAGCCTCTATGTACCCAGTATATTGCACTACTAGCATAACCCATATTATCTATGTAACCTCAATGTGTTTCATACCCTCTTTGTCTTTTGTAGCCACTATATCCTGTGTTGCCAGTATTGCCTGAGTCATCTCTATAAATTTTCTTAGATATGGTACCTGTGCATATTTGATGTTTAGGTCCATGGAGAATTTATGTCCTGACTTGCCAAAATTTTGTGAGAATCCTCCATGCCTGGATTATCTTCTATGATGTACATGGACTTTGTAACCTGCACAACACTTCTGACTTTTGTTGCTTCTACAGAGTGAATATTATTGGTGTCCTGAGTAGTCTCTGTGAACTGTATCCACTCTATAATCTAAGTAGCCTTTATGGCATTAGTAATCAAAAGGAGCTAAGTACTTCTGTGACCTGCTTAACCTCTATGATCTGTGTAGCCTTGGTGGCCTGAGTATTTTTGATGGCCAAAGTACACTCTATGCCATATATCCATAGCCCCTTGTAACTTGAGCAGCTTTCTTGGTGTGCATAGTTTCTGTGCTGAATATGCTCTATGAACTTGGTAGCCTATATGTTCTGGATAAGCTCTATTTTCTAAGTTGCCTGATTGATGTCCTTAATCTCTATGGCCTGTGTATCATATTTGAACTACATTGCCTTTATGGTCTGAGGAGAACCTATAACCTGAGAAACATCCTTGTCCTACATACTTTCCAGTCCTTGTGTGTCTTCTATTAGCTGCAGCATGTGACATTTGAAGCGTAAATGACTTATTTTTCTCTACAACTCACTTGTCATTACAAACTTCTAAGTCTCTGTGACTTACATAGCTTCTGTTATCTGTATTCTCTCTATGGTGTTAATAGACTAAAGGCCTGAGTAGCCTCTCTGACTGGTTACATCTCTATGACTTACATAGTCTTTATGTCCTGAGTATCCCAAATTACCTGAGATGGCCTCTATAAATTGAATTATTTTGATGACCTACATAGAGGCATGACTTGTGTAGTTTCCATGCCTAAGTATTCATTACTACTTTCATGGCATGGGGTCTTGTGTAGTTATCATAGCTTGAATATGCTCTATGATATGAGGAGCCTAAATTACCTTAGCATCTCCTCTCTGCATTTTACTTATTGGACCTATTGCATGAGAATCCTCTTTGTCCCTAATAGTCTTTATGATCTGATAGTGTCCATGAACATGAACAATGTAAGTTCTATGGCCTGGGTATACATTTTGATGTATATAGCCTCTATAGCCTGCAAGACTTAAATAACTGGCAATGTATCTATAACCTATGTAGCCTTTAAGTTCCAAGTTTCATAAATGACTTGAAAAGTCCAGTAACTTTAATAACCTCTATGACCTGTTAGACTCCATGGCCTTAGTAAACTATATAAACTATATAGCCTGAATGACCTGAATAGCTCCTATGGACTGAGCAGCACCTATGAACTGAGTAGCCTCTATGAATTGTGCAGACTTGATGACATGTGTAACCTTTGATCTGAGTAAACTAAAGAACTTGAGTATTTCTATCAAGGACTGAATACACTCATTACATTAGAACTATCATAATGTAATCAGTTCACTTCTGACAATTCTCAGATTATATTGCACATGGGCTCTGAGGGGATTACAAATTATAAAGAATGGCAATGGCCCTATGACAAGCATAGGCTTTATGGCAGAAGTAACCTAAAGATCAAAATCTGTATGACCTCAGTAGGTCCATGATTTCCATCATTTTTGTGTCTTGTAGAGCCTTGATGAATGGCATAACTTCTCAGATTATCATGTCCTCCATGCCTTGACTAAATTCTATGTCCTGTGTAGCCTCTGTAGTCTGCATAATCTCTATGACCAAAATATATTCTGTGGTTTCCATAGACTCATTCTGTGAGCTGAGTACTTTCTAGACCCTGCATAGCCTGTGTAATTCATATACCATCTTGTTTCCTGTATGTCCTGAAATGCTTGCATAACCAACATACCCTTTAATACCAGCATAGCCTCTATAAACTGCATAGAATTTGCAAGCCCTGAGGAGTCAAAATGACCTGAGTATCTTCTGTGGTGAGTATTCTCTGTGGTGTATGTATCCTCTATGTTCTGAGTAGATTTCATGAACAGCATAACACTTTAACCTGTGAAGACACTGAACTGCATAGCTTCTATGTTGTGCAAGGCTCTATGACCTGAAAACACTTTGTAGATTGAGTAGCCTAAATGACCTGAGTAGCATCAATGTCCAATGTCACTTCTTTGAGCAATTTACCCTCTATGTCTTATTAACTGCTAGAACTTCATATACTCTATGACCTGTTTAAACTCTATGGCATGAGTATCCTTGTTGGCCTCCATGACTTTCATGGCCTAGGTAAACTCTATAGCCACTCTATTCTTTAATATTCACATACACATTATGGCCTCAGGGGTGTGAAAAACATGAGTAATGACTCTGGCCTTAGTAGGCCAAATGACATTATTAGTCCCTAGGATCTTCTTTGTCTTTATGACCTGAAAAAGCGCTATGTGTTTTGTGGCCTCTATAGCCTGAGTAGCCTCATTACCTCTGTGGTCTCTATGACCTGCATATCCACAAGTAAAGGAGTAATCCCATGGTCTTAATACCATCTATATACTGACTAGCCTCTATTGCCTGCTTACCCTCTATGACCTGAATAGCTTCTATAGTGTCTATAAAGTGAGAAGTGTCTAAGGTTTGAGTACCACCTATGAAATTTGAAACCTCTATGACTTCTGTATTCTTCATGAATTGGATATCCTCTGTGGCCTGCATGAACTCTATGGCTTGAATAGCCTCTATGACCTTCAGAGCCTCTATGAACTCCAAAGTCTCTTAGGTGTCAATCATGTCCAAGATTCTCAAAGCCTATAGGCCTGAGTAACCTCTGTCTGAGGGGCATTACTGACCTATATCATCTCTGTGATCACATACTCCCTGTGACCTACCTATCTTCTATAGTATTAGCCAACAATATGATCTTTTCAGTCTGTATGATATGTGGTACCTTTGTTATCTGGTTTGTCTTGATAATATAAGTAGTCTCTACTATATTAATAAACAAAATGACCTTAGTAGTCCCTTTGATCTATGTAGACTTTATGAATTTTGTAGCTTCTGTGACCTGCATATCCTCTTTTTCCTGTGTAGCATCTATGGACATAGTTGACTCTACTACATTCAATTACTCTAATACTTGTGTAATCTCAAATAACTGATTAACCTAAATGATCTGAATGCTGCTATGACCTGAGTAGTTTATATGGTCAGCAAAGTCTGTATGGACTATGTAGCATATAATACCTGAAAAAAAAAAACACTTTGGAATGAGCAGTTTATATCTTCTACACAGACTCTGTCTTGTGTAAAATTTGGCATGAAGAGCCTAAATGACATTAATAGACTATATGACTTCAGGATGCAATATGACAGGCATAGATTCTAAGACTTTTTATCCTCCATGAGTGATGCAGCCTCTATATCCTGAGAATATTCTATGGTCTGTGTATGTATCATCTATTGACTTAGAAGCCTCTAAAATGCATTATTGTTATTATCTGTATAACTTCGTGACCTGAAATGCTTAATTTACTTAACCTCTATCATCATATTAGCCTAATGATCATAGTTTCTCTATGTCCTATATATCCTCTATTGCTTCAGAAGCTTATAAGAAATGGGCAGCCTCTATTGGATAAATATTTTCTATGGCCTGTGTAACTATCATGGGTATAACAGTCTCTATGACTTGAGTAGCCTCTTTAGTTTGCACAAACTCTATTTACTGCATAACCTCTATGGTCTTGACAGCCTCAAATGACTAAAGAGGACTTTTTGACCATTTTATCCTCTTGGGCTTATGTGACCCAAATGGTCTGAGTAATGTAAATTGTGTTAGTAACCCATATAACCAAAGAGGGTTCTATGACCTGTGAAACCTCTATGACTGATATAGCCCTTATACCCTGAGTGGCCAAAATCATATGAAAAGACTCTATGACCTGAAGTCATATACTACCTGTGGGGTATCTATGATCCATGTAGTGTCTATGACTTCTGTAGCACTTATGACCTGCATAGCCTCTATTGGGAGAATAGCATCTATGGACTGCATTCTCTCCATTGCCTGAGTAATCCATTTGACCTGCATATATTCTATGGTCTGCACCTGCTTTTTTTTTTCTGAGTAACCTTATAGCCTGAGGCAATTTTATGACCTGAGTCTCCTGTTAGCAGCATAGACTCTATGCCATATATTGCCTTGTATCCCAAGTAGATTAATGACTTCAGTAGCATATATGGTCTGAGCAGCTTCTTTGGCCTGCATATCCTCTTTTGCTGAGTGACTTGACCTGAGTAGCATCTTTGGTATAGTTTCTTTTACTACACTGGACCTGAATAGCCAACACAATCTGTATAGCCTGTATGAACTGAGTAACTATGATGACCTGCATAGCATCTGTGGCCTGCAGATATCTCTTTCCTCTATACTGTATGATCTGAGTGGCCTCTTTGAACTGAGTAACCTATATGACCAGCAAAACCTGTGATCTCTCCAAACTCCATGAAATCTGGTTTCACTCTGAGACCTGTGTAGAAGATATGACCTGAGTAACAGCTCTGATCTGCATTGACTCAAAAACCTATATAGCTTTTATGGCTTGAGCATCTTCTAAGATCTGAGTAACCCTTAAATGGCATGGACTGTGTTGTCTGACTAGTCCCTATTTTCTGTGTTCCATTTATTCCTTGAGTATCCTCTATGTGCTGAGTAGCCTCTGTGACCATGATAGCCTCTATGAGCTATGCAACTTTATGACCTGCTTATACTTTGTGACCTCATAGACTTCAAGAACTCTATAACTCTATGACTTTTATAGCCTTTATGACCTTACAAAGTTTCAATGCCTGTAAATCCTGCTTAGCTTGCAAATCTGTACTCTGGTGAAATTTTTTGGATGCGATAAAAATAGAATCATATCATTGGCAAAAAGTGAGAGTTTGACTTCTTCTTTTCCTATTCATATCCCTTTAAATTCTTTGGTTTGTCTAATTGCTCTGGCTAGATTTTCAAGGAAGATGTTGAATAAAAGTAGTGAAAGAGGGCATCCCTGCCTTTTTCCAGTTTTCAGAGGGAATGTTTTCATTTTTTCTCCATGTAGAATGATGTTGGCCATGGGATTAGCATAGATAACTTTTACAATTTTGAGGTGTGATCCTACTATCTCTATTTTTTCAAGTGTTTTCAGCATAAAATGTTGCTGTATTTTGTCAAATACTTTTTCTGCATCTACTTAAATAATCATATGATTCTTACCTTTAAGTCTGTTGATCTGAATTACATTTATTGATTTTTGTATGCTAAACCAACCTTGCATACCTGAGATGGAACCCACATGATCATGGTGCACTATATTTTTAATATGTTTTTACATGCAACTTGTTAAAATATTGTTAAGAATTTTTGCATCTCTGTACCTTAGGGAAATTGGTCTGAAGATTTCTTTTCTCAATATGTCTTTGTCTGGTTTTGGTATCAGGGTAAAACTAGATTTATATAATGAGTTTAGAAGGTTTCACTCCTTTTTTATTTCATGGAATGTTTTGAGAAGTATTGGAATGAGTTCTTTTTTAAAGGTCTTGTATAACTCAGCAGATAATTCATCTTATCCTTGACTTTTCTTGGTTGGTAGACTTTTTGATGTTTTCTTCTATTTAATTGTTTGAAATTGATCTGTTTAAATTGTGTATGCTCTCCAGATTCAGTTTGTGTGGATCATGTTTCTAGAAACCTGTTGATGTCATTGAAATTTCTATTTTTTTGGAGTATAGATTTTCAAAACAGCTTCTAATTATGTTTTGTATTTTAATAGTGTCTTTTGAGACATTTTATTTCTCATCACAAATTTTAGTATTTTCAGTTTTCTTTTTCCTCTTCATTAGTGTGGTTAAGGGTTTATCAATTTTGTTTGTTTTTCAAAGAAGCAATTTTTTGTCAGTTTTTCAAATTCTTTCTTTTTTTTCCAATCTTAATGATTTTCAGCTCTGATTTTAATTTTTCCTGTCTTCTACTACATTGGATGTTGAAATGTTCTTTTTAATAGGGTGTTGATCTGTAATGTTAGGTCATTTTTTTGTTCATTTTCTCTTTTTTTATTAAATGCACTCCATGCAATGAATTTTCCTCTTGGTACTGCTTTCAGAGCATCCCAAAGACTTTGATTTGTATTGTTATTCTAGTATACCTCTAAGACATTTTTTATCTCCTCCCTGATATTTTCTGCTATCCTTGCATCATTCATTAGCATATTAATTACTCTCCAGGTGTTGGAGTAGTTTCTGTTTTTTATTTTATCATTGATTTCTAATTTCAATCCATCATTATCTGATAGAACACAAGGTAATATCTCTATTTTTTGTATTTGCTAAGAGTAGCTTTGTGGCATAGTATATGATCTATTTTAGAGTAGGATCCATGTGCTGCTGAGAAGAAAGTGTATTCACTAGTTGATGGATGAAATATTCTGTCTGTTAAGTCTAAATTATTGATTGTGTTGTTGAATTCTATGGTTTCTTTGTTGAATTTTTGTTTGAATGATGTGTCCAATTGTGAAAGATGTGTGTTATAATCACCTAGTATTAGTGTGTTTTGGTCTATTTGATTCCTGCAATTGAGGAGGATTTGTTTGATGTAAATGGATGTGCCATTGTTTGGGGCATAAATATTTATGATTATTATGTCCTGCTGATTTGTTTCCCTTAAACAGTATGATATGTCCTACTTTATTCCTTGTGACTAACTTTGGATTGAAGTCTACTTTATCTGATATGAGGATGAAACCCCTGCATTTTTTTTAAGTCTGTGTTCATGGTACATGTTTTCCCATCCTTTCATCTGTAGTATGTGGGTTATGTGGGTATACTTTTGTATGAGATGAGTCTATTGAAGGTAGCATCTTGTTGGGTCTTTCTTTATACTCCATTCTGCCAGTCTGTGTCTTTTGTTTGATGAGTCTATACCATTAATATTCAGGATTATTATTGAGTTTGACTTGTATTCTCAACCATTTTGCCTTATTTTTGGTTTTTAACTTGACTTGGTTTCTCCTTTCATTGGCTTTTCCTCTAGGGTAGTTCACCAGTTTGATGACTTGCATTGTTGTTTTTCACTTCCTCTTCATGAAATATTTTGCTCAGGATGTTCTCTAGTGCAGGCTTTCTATTTGTAAATTACTTTAGCTTTTGTTTATCATGGAAGGATTTTATTTCAACCTCAGATCTGAAGGCAAGTTTTGCTGGGTATAATATTCTTGTTTGACATCCATTTTATTCCAAGCTTGAAATATATTGTTTCAAGACCTTCTAGTTTTTATGGCTGTGCTGGGAAATCTTCTAATATCGGTATTGGTTTATGGAATCTGTTGCTTTTCTCTTGCAGCATTTAAAATTATATCTTTATTTTGTATGTTAGGCATTTTGATTATAATATTTCTTGGTGTGGATCTATTGTGATTTGGTACATTTGGTGTCCTGGAAACATCTTGTATTTGATTTTCCATTTCATTTTTCAGATTTGGGAAACTTTCTGACATTATTTCATTTATTAGATTATTTATTCATTTGGTTTATACCTCTGTGCCATATTCAATCCCATTAATTCTGCAATTTGATGTTTTCATGATATCCCATAATTCTTGGATGTTCTGTTCATGAGTTCTTACCATCTTTTCTGTTTGGTCAACACTGTTTTAAAAATTAAGTATTTTGTCTTTATTGTCTAAGGTTCTGTCTTCCAAATTTTCTAGTCTGTTGGTTATGCTTTCTATTGAATTTTTAATTTGATTTATTGTTTTCTTCATTTCATTGATTTCTGTTTTTTTTCTTCAAAATCTCTCTCTTTTGCTTCCTATTTGCTATTTTAACTTTCTATTTTTGTGATCATTCATTGCCTGCATTTGCTCTCTTACCTCATTCTTTGCTTCTCAGATTATTTTAATTATGTACATTCTGAATTCCCTTTCTGACATTTTCCTACTCTCACTGGATTATATTGGTATAGTATGGAGATTCATTTGGGATACTCCCTTCCCTTTTTTTATGCATTTCATGTATCTTCCTTTCTAGCAGGATGAATTTGAGCATTTCATTTCCCCCCTATAGACTTATAGTGTCCCTTTATGTTTCTAATACCTCAGTGTGCTTAGTCACACAGGTACTCAGAGAGTGCTACAGCTGTGATCCCAGGAGACTTGGCCAATGCTAGAGAAGACACAGACTTTGGCAGCAACCTAGTGGTGGTGGATTAGCAGGAATGGAGAATGCTGGAGTAGGAAGTTACAGAAATTTCCAGTGATATCTCAAAGGAAGGATTGGGAGACCAGGCAAAGTGTATCAGAGTTGATATCCCTGTGGACTCAGATACTGAATGAGAAGCAACAGCATTTATTTCTTAGCCTGAATTTGCTTTGTTCCTATCCCATCTTTCTATGCACCTATGTCTTCACATGGAAATGTATATTCTTTTACTATACATTGGATACATAGAAAATTTGATTTTTAGAGGAGTTTATCCTAAATAATTTCCCTGAGTCTCAGAAGAGCCTTCAGAGTTGGTCTTTTGGCAGTGATGGAACACTTAAGAATATAAAGACTGTTAGAAATGGAGTACATACATTTTGGCAGGCTACCAGGGTTTGAACTCAGAGACAATCAACCACTGAGCCACATCCCCATCTGTATTTTGTATTTCATTTAAAGTCAGGGTTTCACCAAATTACTCAGTACCTCACTATTGCTGAGGCTTTGTTGAAGTCATGATCCTCATAGTGGTGTGCAATAGCACCAAGTGGACTAATGTAGATTTGGGTTCTGGAATGTAATATTATTCTTTATATGTTAGGTGTCCTCCAAAATCTCATGTTTAATAATGCAAAAATGGTCATAAATAAAATATTACACTATGGTAGATGTAGTCTAATAAAACTACTCATGTCCTTTAGATTACTCAGATAATAATGTCTATGCATAAAACTATTGAGACGTGTCAAGTTACTCAGAATATTAGAGGTCATAGAAGCCACATAGGTCACAGATTTTTTATTTTCAGTTTAGACATCGGCGAAGCCAGCCAGGTGCCATGACTTGGGTGACTAATGCAGAAGAATCAAATGTTTAAAGCTAGCTTCAGCAATGGTTAGGTGCTAAGCAACTCCGTGAGACCCTGTTTCTAAATAAAACACAACATACTGCTTGAAATATAGCTCATTGTTAGAGTGCCACTGAGTTCAATACCAAATAAGAACAACAACAACAAAAATTTGTAGGTCATATATGCTGTGCTAGTGAGAGAACATACACCAGTTTTATGATTGAATACAGGGTGTCCTCCAAAACCTCATGTGTGAGAAATGCTGCAGATTTAGGTAAAATGACTAATTCATCAGATTGCTAATCTAATCATTGCATTAATCTTTGATAGTAATTGACTTCATTGTAAACATAATCAGATAGGGTGTGACTAGAGAAGCTGTGTCATTTTGTCTCTCTCAAATATATATATGGATATATATTTGCTATAAATAGAATCTAAGTAGCTTGCATAACATCTATAATTTTAATACATTTCATGACCTGTGCAGTCTCTCTGACCTATATAACCAACAGAAGAGCAATAAAATATATATTTTTTCTCATAGCCATGTCATCATTATTGTGCTGGCATGAGTGACAAAGTTCCAGTTTTCAGTAACAAATACATAATATTTACAGCCTTAGTTTTGTCTTTCTTCTTCTCCTGGATCTTTTGTCAAAAACATTATACTACAATGCAAAATACTTTCTCTTTAAAAAACATACCTTTTACTTTTTTACAACAAAGTACATTTTTATACCTATGATGTTCTTGTATCGCACTTTTTTGATGTTCTTTTAAAATTTACATTCTGAGTAAAGCTATATAAACTTTCTGAGTTTAGATGAATTACATTTTCTTCAATGAAGTAAGGTCCTTTATTATACTTTAATTAAAAGATAAATATTTTGTATATAGAACAACATATGTAATCAGAATTTTCTTAGTCATTTTGTTTTTATTGAAGACACAAATCCACAAACCAAACAATCTTAAATTGTTTTTCAATATACCAACAATTTTCAAAAGCACAAAACACATTGTCTTATACAATTTAAGAAGCCAAGAATACTTGAATTCGTATGCAGCAGTTGCAAATTAATCAGATGTCTTTTTAAGAAATATATTTATAAATATTTATTCCACTTTTATAAAATCTAAGTTACCCATGAATTTTTGTATGCTACCAAGGAAAACTAAGATATCATACAACTACTTAACACTTGAAGTTACCTTTTCCTTCTTTAAAAAATTCCTAGAAACAATAGACATATATTAATAATTTTATAGAAACCAATACTATATCTTTTGACCACCAAGCAAAATGAGAGTGTTAGTTACTTTAAAGACATGAAAAATGTTACCTAACTAAATTTAGCCAAGTGACCTGAAAGTCATTTGGATCCATTTTGTTATAAGTTTTCAAGTGCTTTTTCATTAATATGTCAATTTTGGCACCATGTACATGAAATAGTAATGCAACCACATATAAATGCAACATACAATATAGAGGTATGTACACACATGCATAAAACTGATAGAAAATAAAGTTTTTAGAGCTTATATCAGGTATTATTTTCTCAAAGACAAAATTTAAAAAGACATACAGATAGTTATGAAAAAGACTGTCATACTTAACAATTTAAAATTAGACATGAATTTTTACATTATGACTCAGACATGTGAAGGGCCTCTGCATTTGGTGATGTTAGGAGTAGGGTCTGTCAGCCATGGTGAACACTGAAATCAAGGTTCAGGTAGCCACTCATTCTGCAAGTGGGAAAATCATCTTTTATCATGAACATTATATTTTCTCCCTACTTAGATCACTTCAAAGGAGGTCTCATTTTTTCCAGTGTATTTAAGATCTAACCCTTAAATAAAAAGATATCTGAAAACAAAAAAACAGTGGGCTAGAAACTCCAGATAGTCAAAACAAGAGTAATTGGTGCAAAACCAAAAGAAAATTCACACAAACACACACATACTAAAGACAAAACAAAACCCATTGAACTCAGGAATAGAGGTTTGAAAAATTGACACATCCTTAATATTCTAGTAAAGAACACATGGAAAGTATTAATTGCAATGGAGTTCACTTTTCAATCAGCTTAAAGCCAGATCAAATATTCATAGAATGTGCCAGCCCAGAAAGTCTTCAGGGAAGTGTTTAAAATTTAATAAAAACTTGTACTATGACATTCTTTAATTTTCCCTTAATGTACTTATCTGGAGAAGAGAAAAAAATCTCCAGAGATTGTGCCATCCCTGACATTCCCAGGACTGATGCAGCTGGTTTTTCAAGATTTTCTATTTTATTGTCTCTTCCTTTTTTAGAATTAAGGAAAAAACTTACTAAAATGGTAGAAAGGTGCAACATAAGAAAAAGGAAAAAAGTTTGCTAGGTTCCAGAGAAGCTTAGAATTAAAAGTGAAACCTATTCCTCTTGTTTATAATCAGTTTGGCACTGGTAAAAGTAGCTTACATTTCAAATGGATATCTGAAAGACATTTAAGAAACAAGGAAGCTACCATTTTGAGAATAGGGGGTAAAACATTCATATTTAGCACACCTTGGACCATTTTTTCTCCCTTTTTGTTAAACATATCCAATTGTAAGATCATGTAATATTTCATGTTTCCCTCCAGAGGTTATTTTCTTCATTCTGAGTTGATAATTAAACCAGCTCAGGTACACAGTAAACCTAAATATTTCTTTCATAAATGTAGTATGGAAAGTTTAGCATATTCTTCATGCATTGCAGAGCAGTGGGAACCTTGAACTTTATCTGTAAGACAGAAGAAAGATTAGACATGTCCTCCAATATCCTTGTTACCTACAAACCAGACTATTTTCTGGTTTTCTCTGAATACTAATGTATGGTAGAACAAGAGCAGGTCTGCACACTGGCAGATTTTTCTTCTGAATGCAACCATAAAGATAGAAAGAGGTCTTTTGGATTCTCCAATCTTACCAACATGTCCTAATTTGAGGCTGCATACCACAAACTGGATAATCTATGAAATAATTTAGACATGTTTAAAATTCAATGTTTTGAAACCAACAGAAGTTGAAAAAATCTTTTGCAGAGAGGACAAGCTCCCACTAAGAAAAAAGATACTATATTTTGATAATTATTTGAGTTAAGCAGGATATTTGCCAAGTAGAAGCTTCATTTAAAATTCTCTCTGCCCTCAGAATCACAAGACAATGACCTATTGTTTTGTTTCTCACTTGAAAATAGGAGGCAAATCTGATTTAGTCAGGGTGATATTCCCAATTGAGAAGGCAAAAAATTGAACTCCCTGAAGAAAGAGTAATACAGGGTAATCTTTTGCAATAAAGTTCTAGGTTGTTCTATGGGATGATTTTCTATGAAGAAAGGATATCTTGTGAAAGTCTGAAAAACAACACTTAATTTTAAATATAGGGAAATCTATTTTGATATGTTCACACAATGACTCCCTTTCTAATAGTTGAAAATCAGGAACAGACTTGGGGTTTGGATGCCAGAAAGTGTTTGAGGCTCTAGAAGTCCATATACACTTTTAATAGGCACTTAAGGGAGAACAGTATCATAACTGAGAGTGGGCTAAAGATGGAGAGCATTTGGGAGTTCTCTGCACACAAGGGTTTACATTGGGAAAAGGGTATTTTGAAGAGAAAAAAGATTTCTTGTTTCATACTCTGGTGATTAATGGGGCAATATTTTTTCAAGCACCTCAGATCAGACTAAGACTGAAGTTTTTTCTGAGCTCAATATGCTCTTATCTTAAATTCACCAATGGTTCTTCAAAATTTAGTCTTATTTTGTCTAACTGAAACTCTGAGACTTTTTCCTCCTATCTATTCAGAGGACAAATATTTAAAAACACTTTGTTCATACATCAAAAATAAAATTATTACATTTTTAGGAAAATGGATGGAACTGTAGAACATTATATTCACTGAAATATGCCATATATGCAACAAGAAATGTGTACATTTTCTCTCATGTGTAGAGGCTAGAGATACAAATGAAAAATATAATTTCATTAAAATAGAAAAAAAGGACTGGGGATACAGCTAAGTTCATAGAACACTTGCCTCACAATCATAAGGCCCTGGGTTCAATCCCCAGCACCACAAAAAGAAAAAAAAATAAATAAAGGGCCAATGAAGGAAAGAAAATTTGTTGTAGTAGTGTTGCACAGAAACAATTGAATTCATTCTGAAATTTCTATCATTTCAGGAAATGCACAGTGTGGGGGCATCTGGAATTCCATCCAGTGCTTGACAAAGATCCTCTGGAGGATGATTGCAAAGGCTCATCCTAAAAGGAATTGCTGGACGTTTTGCTCCAGAGCATACTGTTTTTTCTGCTGTGTTTTTCTGATAATGTATTACTCATTTTAGTCTGAACAGATTGTTTAAGGGGAATGAGGGGAATAAAACAAAAATTCCAGAAAATATTACCTACAATCTGAAAAACAATGGGACTTTACCACTAACAAAATTAAAAATAATTTTACAACTGTGCAATGACTCCCTGAAAACCTCTGGAGAAAATAGATATAGATCTGCCTTTGTCTCCAACAGGCTGGTTAAATTCTAACAATGGTGGTGGGGTAAAAGAATAAGGTTTCACAACATTCCTTCCTTCCTACAAAGAATAGGTCACCCCTATAATAAACGTTAGTGCACAATGCCCTGTTCTGGAAAAAAAGAGCTACATAAGACAAGGTAATCTATTCAGCAAAAAAAACTTGGCCACAAGAACCACTGCGACCGCTGCCCTCCTGTAGCCCTTAACTCAGCAATTTAGATATTAACCAGATGGACCTAGTAGAGATGGTCACATGAGATTACTTGTCTATCGCTTTAACCGCGAGAATAAGAAGAATAGTCTTAGGTCACATAGAGCTTAGATAATAAGGAAATAAACATTGTATTAGCTCATTGACATAGTTAGATACTCTTAAAATAATTGTGATTAGGTTAGGATAATCTTTAAGATTACTGTTTTCTCATAATCTTTCTGTTCCTTGTTAAAAACAATTTCTGCCTATGCTTTGGAAACTTCTTTAATATTAACCACAAGACTGCCATTATAGTCTGAAGAAAAATGTATATAAACCCAGTCTTCCCCAGAATAAAGTGGTATTGATTGCACCAGAACTAGTATCTGTGTCTTTCATTCTCCATCCATCACTGACGCTGTCTCCCTGCATCCCGTTTACCTGTGTGGAACCCATGGACTCCTGCTAGGGCTGGACCCCGGCAGCACAGAAATTCTGCATTTTGATCATTACAAAAGTTCTTTATTATCGATATAAAAATTATTTAATAAATAGAGACACAGTAGGTGAATGCAATAAATTAATCATTGTTATGGTATGATGTGGCACACACAAGCCCACAGGAAAACCTTGTCAGGATGGGTACATTCATATGTATACCATCAAGATGTTCTTTGAAGAAAGCCCAGAATATTTTTCCCTTGAAATTGCCTTATATTGAGGGAATAAATCTGGGTAGTTTCCATTTGTCTAACAGAGTCTGAGAGATCTGAACCCATACATTTTTTAACATTGCAGAATAATTTACCACTGCAGTAAAGAGATCTTTCATGACCTGATGCATTTTCTGAAATATGAATCCTTCACTATGAGGATTGGAATAAACTTCAAATAATATATTTTTTGTAGTTGAGTGCTTTGTGACTCAGAGGGATCTTTATGAACAACTGGAACAGAACCTGATGTCTGGAATGAAGAATTAAGTGGAAATTAAAAAAAAAAAAACATGTGACTAGTAGATCTGGACTGTTCTATATTTATGAAATACAATTTTGGCCAAACAAAGGTGAATTGACATAGTCTTCTGATGTAAAGACTGAGAAGACTTTGAATGAAACCAGCTTGGAAGGGAGGAAATATAAAATTGCTTTGCCCTAATGGAATAGTAACTTTGAAGCTGGGAATTCTGAGAAAAATGAATTATCAGAATGGGAACAAAAGGCAGCTATGTACCTAGTAGTTCCTTGGTAAAGAAATTTACATAACTGAGAAGTATTTTTCAGAGCACCAGAGAGTTGCCAATCTCCAGAGGAGGCAAGCAAAAATTTGAGGTTATAGCCTTTCCTTCAGGTAGAGATACACTCAGGGCATCTCATGCTACACAGACACTAGGCCAAAAGATAAGGTCTGATATTTTGCTGGTCCCCAAAATTGGTATCTTTCCTTAGTGATTGATACCCTATGCAAGCTTGGTGAGAAATTGTGGATATCCCCATATACATGTTAATGTATACTTTCAAGACATATAACTACATGAACTGTTATGTCTGATCATTTGCCAACACACAATACTAAACATGGTCTTCACATGTTTGTCATCTTTCAGGTCAACTTTTCTGAACTGATTGAAGGAATAATATTTTTTTCTGGTAGGGCTGCCAAATGACACAGGAAAGTTCTGGTAATTCTGTATGTTTCAGGAAACCTCACAGAAATTCTGTATAAATAGTATTTCACATGCCAAATAACATCTTAATTATCAACATAAAAACATCTTTGGAGAATGAAAAAAGTTAGAATAGCTGACTGCAATTATTATACCCATTGAGAGATTGTATAATGTGACACAAACAAGTCCATAAAAGTTTCTGGCAGAAAGATAAAAATGACATGTAGAGGCATTGGTTTTTCAATAAAATAACTCTACATAATTTTCCAGAATCTTTGTGGGGTATTTGTGTTCAGGGAACAAATATGGCTAAGACAGTCCAGCAGCACTAAACTATGTTTATTTCCATGGAGCTGCTTCAAATGCACAGTAAATTTATCTTATAAAGGTCATGATTTTTACAGTCAAGACAGGTTGCACTGATGGATCAGAGAAAATTCTTGGAGAGCAGAATTTAGTTTATGACAGAACCAGTGTCCCTGAAGGGTGAACCTGAAGAGAAATACCTAATGGAGGTGTGAGTACAGAGCTGCAGGGGGGACTGCTAAAACATAACAGGTATATGTCAGGTTAGTTTTGGAAGATCGCTGACATAAAAAAATTAATCCATGAGAATATCAAAGGTCTTCAGAGCCCATTCCTCACCACTGAGTACAAAATCCCTACAATTGGAAATTTAAGATTTAATATCTCCCTCTGGATTTCCATTCTGCTTTAAATTGATTCCACCTTCCTTATTTCTCCTTTTTAAAACAGGATGATTACATTTGTTGATTTTTTATGGTTTATACACATACACAAAAACATACTCATACATAAATATTTTGCCGTGAGCCTCAAAAGGGTCTTTGGAATTGTACTGTTTTTCATTACTAGGGATTATACTCAGTGAAAGTCTTACACTGAACTATATCTATATTGATTTTATCAATTCAAATTTTGAGATAAGGTCTTGCTAAGTTTCTTGGGATGGCCTCAAATTTATGATCCCCATTTCTCAGCTGTTGCATTCATTTCTGGGGTACCCAGTACTCTTGCACTGTAGAGTATTATTGAAAATATTTGAAATTTTGTGATTATTGGGGGAGAAAAAAAGCATTTTAATTGTGTGAAAAATAAGAACCTTGGAAGATAATTGTCAGAATACTATGGATTGCATATGATAAGTGTATCCCTAAAGGTGCTATGGGTCAGAACATGATCCCCGATGTGGTGCTTTGGGATGTTTTGTAAATGTTAAAATGTTGGGGTAAATTGTTGGGGGCTATGCTGTGCAGATGGTGCCAGGATGGCGCTTGGCAACCAGCCAGAGGTTGCTTTGATCACATCAGGCAGTGAGGAGGTTGATTAGCATAAGCACACCCAGGTGATTTGTCATTGGCCATATCCAATTAAGTCCATGCACACAATGTGTGCATAGGTGTTCCTGTTTGGGCCTGCTCATTTTGACCTTTACCATGATTGGGCAGCTAGCTCTCACCTAATCTTTGCATAATTGGTGTCAGCCCTACCCTTCGCCTCCTGGAGGGGATATAAGCCAGCTCTCCTCGAACACAGGGGAGCTTTTTTTTTAGAGGTTCGAGGTTGGAGGTTGGAGGTTGGAGGTTCAAGGTTCCAGTTCCTGGGTTTCCTGATTCATCAATAAACCGTTTCAAATTCAAGAGCCTTGCTACTCTTTTGTCCCCTGCGCCAAATTGACTCCCCTGGATGGCGTCAGTAAATGATATCTTCTTAGGGTATTGTGGGTGTTTCCTTCAAAAATAATTGATTTATTCTCATGGTATTTTGGTAATTTTTCATGAGAGATTTGACATAAAATCTTAAACCTTCTCCCTCTCAGTGTCTCTGATCTCCTGAATGATGCTGTGATATCTAAATTTGATTTTTGCTGCCACTCTTACAATCCACCCTGATTGGATGCACTCAAAAGAAACCTTAATGGGGATGAATTGTTGGGTGTGCAATGCTATAGAATCTTCTCATCTTTGAGCAAAATAAAACTTGTTTGTAAATTATTTTAATATAGGCATTTTATTATAGTATGATGTGTGATCTAATTCAGTACAGTATACTTCTGTGAACAAAAGTACAGCATACTGTACTCTTTTACTTTTTCTCACTCTTTGATCTCTCTAAAATTAGAAAAAATTGTAAGCATAATTTAAAAAATGAGTTTATTAGCATAAATTCAATAATAATCTCCTTCTCCTAAAAAGAATAAACATTTAGCTGTATTAACAAGGTGTTCACTAAAGCGTCATATTTAAAATTTTTTACACGAATTTAAACTCTTACTTGGTATAAATATCTAGCCACAAGAATATCTTAAAACAAAAATCTGAGATTATTATGTAATCAATCTTTGATCCTTTTTCAATACATAAATACTCAGACAAATTTTGAGAAAATTCTAAATGGGGAAAACTAGGATAAGAAGAATATCTTGCTGGGCACTCACTACCATAAAGTTGACAGACCGGCCTATAATTTAAAATATCTGGAGCTCAAGCTTATAAGTTATGATTAAATAAATGCAAAGTGAGAATCACAAGTTTTATATATACTTTTTAAAAATTTACTTTGATTCATTTTAAGCAAATGGGGTAAAACTTGTTTCTTTGGTTGTACACGATGTACAGTCATAACATATGTGTAATCATACCTATACATATGGTAATTATATTTGTCTCATTCTGTTATTTTTCCTTTCCCCCACCCCTCACATCCTTTTTTCCCTCTATTCTATCCATTCTTCCTCAATTCTTGCCTCTCTCCTACTTCCTGTTTTGTATCATCATCTGCTTATCTGAGAAATCATTCAGTCTTTGGTTTTTAGGGGTTGGCTTATCTCACTTAGCATGATATTTTCCAACTTCATCCATTTGCCTGCAAATGCCATAATTTTATTCTTCTTTATTGCTTAGTAATATTCCATTGTGTATATATACCACAGTTTCTTTATCCATTCATCAATTGAAGGGTATATTTTTTGGTTCCACAATCTAGCTATTGTAAATTGAGGAGTTATGAACACTGATGTGGTTGCATCAATGTAATATGCTGATTTTAAATTATTTGGGTATAGGCCAAGGAGTGGGATTGCTGGGTCAAATGGTGGTTCCATTCCAAGTTTTCTAAGGAATCTCTGCACTGCTTTCCAAAGTGATTGCAATAATTTGCAACCCGACCAGCAATGTATGAATGTACATTTTTCCCCCATCCTCATCAACACCTATTGTTGCTTATATTTTTGATAATTGCCATTATAGTTTGGGTGAGATGGAATCTTAGGGTAGTTTGATTTGCATGTCTCTTATTACTAGAGATGTTGAACTTTTTTATATATCTGTTGATTGCTTGTAGATCTTCTGTGAAGTGTCTGCTCATTTCCTTAAAACATTTGTTAATTGGGTTATATGTATTCTTGGTGTAAAGTTTTTTGTGTTCTTCATAGATTCTGGAGATAAGTGCTCTATCCAAATTATGTGTGGTGGATATTTTCTCCAACTCCATAGGCTCTCTTTTCACATTGCTGATAGTTTCCTTTGCTGGGAAAATACTTTTTAGCTTAAATGTATCCCAATGATTGATTCCCACTTGTATTTCTTGTGCTTTAGAAGTCATATTAAGGAAGTGTGGTCCTAAGCCAACATGATAAAGATTTGGACAACAGACTGACACCAAGGCACATTATAATGAAAATACATAACATACAAAATAAAGGTAAAATTTGAAAGGCTGTGAGAGAAAAAAATCAAATTACTTTCAGGGGAAAACCAATATGGATATCAGCAGATTTCTCAAACCAGACCCTAAAATTTAGAAGGACCTGTAACAGCATTTTTCAAGCTCTGAAAGAAAATGGATGCCAATAATCTTAAAGCCAGCAAAACTTACCTTCTGATTTGATGATGAAATTACATTCTTTCATGATAAACAAAACTAAAAGAATTTACAAATAGAAACCCGGCACTACAGAACACTCTCAGCAAAATATTCTATGAGGAAGAAATGAAAAACAGTGATGTAAATCAGCAAAGGGAGGAACTATCCTAAATGAATAGCCAAATAAGGGAGAAAACAAGCCAAGTTAAAAACCAAAAATAAGCCAAAATGACCAGGTATAACAAATAATATCTCAATAATAACCCTGAATGTTAATGGCCTGAACTCATCAATCAAAAGACATAGACTGTCAGATTGGAATAAAAAGAAAAACCCAACAATATGCTGCCTTCAATGACTCATCTCATAGAAAAGGATACCCACAGGCTAAAGGTGAAAGGATAGGAAAAAACATATTATATATACTTTTAATATAACTATTATATTTTAATTTCTGTATTGCATTCCATTTAAAATAATGCAGTCCATTTATTTAACCTTTCATTACTAATAGATAATTTGAATTATTTCCCATGTGCACATAATGTTGCAGTAATTCTTCTTTTGCATGGTGAATATACATAGGCATTCCTACTATATATATGCCTAAGAATGAACTCATTGACCAACAACAGAAGCATATGTCCATCTCTACATAATACCACCAGAGATTTCAAAAGTGGTTGTAAAAATCCACATTCATATCCAGGTGCAGTTTTGCATACTTGTAATCCCAGTGGTTTGGGAGGCTGAGGTAGGACTATCATGAGTTCAGTCAGTCTCAGCAAATGGGAGGCAGTCTCTAAATAAAATGCAAAAATTGGGCTAGGGATGTGACTCAATGGTCAAATGCTCCTGAGCTCTATACCTGGTACAAAAACAATTCACGAGCATAGCAGTTTACAAGATTCCACATATTCTATCTCCCTTCAAGTCTTTTTTATTCTTTTTAAATATACGGGACAATAGAGTGCATTTTGACATATAATACATACATGGAGTATAGCATTCTAATTAGGTTCTGATTGTTGTGCTTGGACATGATGTGGAGTTTTATTAGTTGTATATTCATATATGAACATAGGAAATTTATATCTGATTCATTCTAAGGATTTTCTATTCCCCCCTCCCTTTTCTTTATCTCCCTTTGGCTAGTTCAATGAACTTTTATTCTCTCCTCACCCCTTGTTTTGTGTTAGAATTCACATATCATAGGGAAGTTTTGGCCTTTGTATTTTGGGATTGGTTTATTTCATGTAGCATGTTAGTGTCCAGTTTTAAAATTTTTAGTGATATTACTAATTATTAAAATTGTGATTAATTTTCTAGAAAAAATTTGATGGTGTTTTGGTTCTGGTTTTATATCCTGTGTAGACTTAAACATACAAATATGCCATCAAACAATATTGTCTATCAGTATTCCTTTCTAAAATTTATGATATTTTGTTTTATTTGAAGGATCTACCTTATAGTTATATGTGTTGTACTTAAAGATTTCTAACTCATATTTGATAAGTCATTGTCTCTAGGATAGTTGAAAGTGTGTTTAGATAAAAATTCATGTGTTTACTACTTTTTGCATACTAGACATCATTGGTCTAATACTAGCATAGTTTAGTTTTTGTCATGGTTTAGATCTCACTGACAAGACAAGTTGAGTACACTGTACTCACACATTAACCTGTTCTCTTTCACATGATATTTTCTCCAGAAAATAAACAGATTCTCTTCTAACATAATATAAAATTCTATTTTTTAAATTCTTTTCATTTTTTAAATTTTTACTTTTACAGACTGCATTTTAATTCACTGTACACAAATGGGATACAACTTTTAATCTCTATGGTTGTACACACTGTAGATTTATAACATTTATACAATCATACATGTACATAGGGTAATGATGTCTGTCTCATTTCATGTAAGTGAAAGGCTACTCTTGATGAGATCATGTCGATAGGGTAGAAAAGATAGACTTTCAACAAAGGACAGAGTAGGTAAACATATCACTGTGTCTAAACTACATCTTTAAGTTTGAGACTGAGAAGAGATGCTAAGGTGGGTTTCATCAGTTATACTCTGATTCCAATCATCTGCTCTACCTAGACATTACTGTTCTACCATTTTCTTGCAAGCATGAAAGAGTGTGTATATAGAAAGAGGAGTCACAAAAATAAATTATCCAATTCAGTGAGTAAACTCTTTTCTTCAGGACAAAAACAATGTCCTCCAAAAAATACACATGATTTGAATAAACATGTCTGTCTGAAACTCCAAAAAAATGAAACAAATATCATGAATCTGTAATGAGAGCTTATGTATTTATTCAAACAATTATTTCTGAATATCTTTTGCAAAGCTCTAAAATCAGATAATGCCCATCACTGTATAGAAAACAAATTGCATATACTGCCAAAGAGCAAACTTTTATTATTACTATATTCTCATCATTTATGGGCTTGAATTAGACTACTCCATTTGAAATGACCTACATATAATCCAGGAAATCTCTATTACTGATGGTGAAAAATTTTATGTTAGGAAAACCATCAATTTTCAATTTTTTGTCAATTTTTGGTTTGTTGTCATAGAGCATAGTGGAGGCCCACCCACTACATTTCCTAGTCTCCAGTGAAATTTTGCATAGCAGGAAGTACACATTACCTGAGAAAACTCTAGAAGTCCATCAGGGACAATACTACCAGCTAAAACAGCTGTTCACCTGCTATCATTTCTACCTCACTCTGCTTTTCTAACCCATCCCACATAATACTTACTTTGTTTTGTAATTTACCTCTCACTCAGACAGGGAAGTGAAATGTATCAGTATTTGGTGCTTCCAACTAGATCCTACCAACAACACTCCTCAAACCCACCAACCTTGGTTAATACCTGGAGTTGTGTTTATCTTCTCCATATTTTTACACTTTTCTTATCTTTAATATTCTCAAGATTCAAAACTTGAAATGAAAAGGTTGATAAAATATTGTTACTTAAGTCAATAAAATGCTTGTTCTCCTGTCACTGTTACTTTTCAAAATATTATCCAAGGACAGACCTCTCTATTTCAGTGTTCAACAATGTAAAGTTTCTTTATGCAAGTTTCTGCCATGTAGGTAACTCACAGTCAGCAGCCAAAGGTTTGTGCAAAAGAGTGAACTTGGTCTGTATAAGTTCAGAGCATATTGAGAAAATTGGGTCATGGTGTAATGTGTGGCTGAAAGGGTGTTTACAAATGTGAATATGATAGTATTGTTTGAGTAGGAATGTTTTTGTTTTGCATATGTGTGTTATTTGGAGAGATATTTTATTTATTAATTTCCTTTGTTGTGATGAAAACTTCTGTGTTTTTGTGCATATAGTATGTGTTTTAACTTTTTATGTGGTTTAGATGTTCAAAGTAATGAATTAAAACTTTCTTTTTGAAACTCAAGCAATAATTAGGTTTTTAATCAAAGGGAACAAAGAATGTGAGAATGTAAAAATTAATGTCTATATCCAAATTCTCAATAAAAATATCAGTTTATGTGTAGTCCACAAAGCATTTGTTTTTTTTATGTAACAAAGGAAGTAATAAAAATGAGCAATCTATAATCATAAGGGAAATTGATGACATTTTAACATTTATTGAATAAGAGGAATGAGACAAAATTTTTATATGTTTTATTACTCATTGCATAAAGTTAAAAAATATTTGGTAAAGTTAATGTCATCTACAAAGGAAAAATTTCTTATCTAAAAATAGCAAAAACAATTAAGCACAGGGAACTAAAATATTTTTGATAGGCTGTTGGAAATAGATAAAAGAGAGTAGGGAGTGTAGATTTTCTAGGAAAAAGTTATGGAAAAGTATTACCTATGAAAATATAAGAATGTGGTGTACTCTTGAACTGGGTCAGTCAAGATCAATCCTGAATGTCCTATCACACTGAGCCTGTTTGAAGATGTTACTGGCTTCATTACCGTCAGACAATTCAACGTGGATTCTGTTGGCTCATTTCTAAACAACATTTAATATATCCAGCTTGCCTGAGAAAGTAAATTCAAGAAAGATTTGTGATTCTTGTATGGTGTTTACATATATTTACTATTGTTAGGTAGACAGTAGGAGTCTATTCAGTGATGCCTTCAGTGAACATGCATAGTTGACATCTGTGTGGATAAAAAACTGTTTTCTACTAGTAATGGATAGCAGTATTCTTATGTCAATGCATGATATGGGTGACTGTTTTCACAATTTCATTTGTTAAATTTTCAGAAACTTCTAAATATTTTATTTCAACCTGGGTATAATATTGAGTTACACTTATCAAACTTCCTTGTAGTTAACTGTGATCATATTATTAGGCTCTCTATAAGTGAAAAAGTGGAAGTGATATATGCCAATTCCTGGTATGGCCATAAAAATTCCACACTCCTCCATGCTCTTTCCTTTTCTAACTGTATGTGATGTTGCCATCCAAGCTTGCATGGAATGAGATCCTTATAATGATAAAGTGTCTACCACCTCAGTCCAAGAATATAAATAATACCATGGGGGACACGTGTTCTTTGCATCTTCTTCTCTGTTATGAATTGTTACTTAAAAGAGAAGATTTCTCAAGATAAGTACTATTGCCTAGGCTGTTTCTACAAATGCATAGAGTAATTTTTGAGATGGAAATAATTACACTTGATATAAAATAAGTAAAATAAAAGAGTTTAAATGTGTATCTTCCCCTCGCCTATTTATGTGTTTGAAGTGTGTGTGTCAAAATGGATATGAATAGCAGTCTATACTTGGCATAGCTCAGCTTATACTCAAAAGGATCTTCAATATGTTTGAATTTGAAGGTGCATGAAATGATTCCTCCCTCCAGGTCTCTCCAGTTGACTGTTGGAAAACAAATGAGCCCCAATCATCACTGAGTACATTGGATAATTGTTAGAAATTTTTGTTTGGAATAACAGAGTGTACTAGAAAATATGAGCCAGACATTGAAATGTTGTGGTTTGCTCCAATTTGTCCACTACCACCAAAGAAAATGGGCCAATCTCAGTAACCTTTTGTTTACTGTAAATCTATATGTTTCTACCACTATCTTATATCCTCTAAAGAACCAAAACTTATTTAAATTTAGCCTTGATGTTTAAGAGTGTTTGTGTTTTATATCCTTTGTCTTCTTTGAATTCCATATAAGCTTCCCTACATTTATATCTTAGGGTCTGAAAAATAAACAGCTATACTCAGGTTTATATTCCATGACCTGTGCACATCCTTGTAGAATTTGTTTTAACATTCTATTCTCTTTCTATTATATCCTTCATTTCACAGAGTCACTTTTCTTTTCAACAAAAGGAAAAATTACTATTAGAATATTTACAATAATATTTTGCCAAGTTATAAATAAAGAAGTTTATTGAAACAAAATTGACTGATACACAATGACATTGTGCAGGTGGCCTATGCACATAGCCAGAGAAATAAGAGCTGGATCCTTTACATGTTTGCTTTACTCTCAGCTTGGGCCAAAAGGAAGAACTAAAGAATAAGAAAAGTACCCCTTTCTCCTGTGTTTCATCGGTTGTCACTTGCCTTGTTCTTTTTATCTCTCATTCATTCACTCATCTTCCACTAACTAGAAAAACAAGCCCTTTCTTCCTTTTAGAAGGCTGTTTTGGTTCTCTTAGGCTCAGAGAAGAAAACATATATCCCTTGATTTCTTCACAGGCTGAGGGATGAAGGAATTCTCCACATACTTCCTCTTTTGCCTCCTCATTGTGGTGATACTCTTCATAAGGTTACTCATATCAGGTAAGATTCTTACAGAATCTTAACTCTCCAAAAATTAGGTGATAAAGAGTAAGAATGAAATCCATACCTGGAGAAACAACATATAAATGGACTTACGTTATCTGTTCACTTAATATCCTGAGCAGTGCTATCACTAAGACCTCAGCAGTGAATTATGACTTACTGATGACATGACAGAGTCCAGGGATTCAGACCATATTTACAGCATTGCAGCATTGCTAATGTGCATCATATCAGTAGATGCCAATTTTGCATTGGATGTTCTATCATTAACTTGAATATTTATTCACTTCACTTGATACCAAAGTTGATAATCTATGGACCTGACCTAGGTGTCCATCAATAAATGAATGGATAAAGAAAATGTGGTAGAGATACACAAAGAAGTTTTATTCAGCCATAAAGAAAATATGAAATTGTGTCATTTGCAGGAAAATGGATGGAACTAGAGGCAATAATTTTAAGTGAAATAAGTCAAACTCAGAATGTTAAGGGTTATATGACACCATAGGGAAGTTAGAGAAGAAAATGTGAAAACAAAGCTGGGGGTGAATCTCCTAAAAAACAAAGGGTGATCAGTAGATACAAGGGACAAAGTGATGGGAATAAGTGGGGAAGGAGGAGGAAGTGCTGGGGAGTCATATTGGCTAAATAATATTGTTTGTGTGCATGTACAAATACATAACAAATCTGAGCATTATGTACAACTATGATGCACTAATAACAATGTTTGAAAAAAATTAATCCATACAAGCCTTGAGAATTACCTAATTTGGGCCATGTGTTGGAATAAATCTTTCAAGACTCCTAAAGAATTGTTTCTGCTTTCATATGCCCTTCCCTATTCAGAAGTTGTAAGTTACATTTTTCTTCTGAACTTGAAAGAAGATAAATATAATCCAGGACATATTATATTCATTTATTTTTCTTTAGATTTCAAAATTTAAAAATTCATGTAATGTTAGCACTGTGCCTATTGTGTCCAATGAATGAATTTTTTCTGAAAGTCCTTGCCTTTCTTCTGTATTATATATATAATTTTGTCAGTTGGCATGTTAGTAACCAGAAATTTATTCTATTTTCAAGCAAATCATTCAATAGACCTACAATGCAAATTAAGAACTACATAAGGGCTGGGTAGATAGCTCAGTTGGTAGAGTGCTTGCCTTGCAAGCACAAGGCCCTGTGTTCAATCCCTGGCACCGAAAAAAAAAAAAAAGAACTACATAAACTGAGTCATTTACTGTGCAGAGGAGAAGGACAGTCCTGGTGGTTAGCTCTTATACTTTCTCCCTCTGACTTTTCATGGAGAGTGGGAAAAGTCAGAAAGCTTGACACTGTAACTGAAGCAAGATCAATGCAGATCATGGAAATGCTTTAAAATACTTAGTGTTTACAGGGCTGGTGACTTCTTGGAAACTGAGGAAGTGCAAAGACCCACCTTCAATCCTGATTCTTGCAATCAAATCAGAAAGATTTTAGTCATATCACTCAGAGTAACAGGAATGATTTTATTGAAGAGACATTACAAGGAAAAGAGGACACTTTCAAGAGAGAGTGGATTCCTTCAGAGAAAAGAGAGAGTGTGCCTCTCCTGCACTCTAGTTTCATTGGAAGAATCCAAGGAACTTTCAAGAGAGTCCTTCCCAGGTACAATTTTGACTTTTGACTGACAGCTGGATGACACCAAACTGTTACATCCTCACTGCCATAAAAATTCTAAGTCATGTTCACCCATGCTGACTGCTTCTATTGGATTCTTAACCATAAGTTCTTGTAAATTATCTTTATTGTTCTGATTTTCAGGATCTGGTCTGTTGAAAGTGTTACAAAAGTTTCCCTCTTCAGAATAATTGAATCACTCTTATCAACATTATTTCAGGCCACCATTTTTCTTGCATAATGTAGGTAGTTTGCTCAGGAATGTGACATAGACCATTCACTTAGGCCAGGCAGGGAAGCAGGTAAATTGCTTTTTCTAAAATAAAGCATGCAGTGGTCAGTACAGTGGTCCCAGTGTATAGAATTATTCTCTTAACCTTGTGTTCTCACCACTCACAACTCTCTGTCCCCTATTATACTGGAAATCAGGAGTGGATACCCCAGATGTTGAAGAATAATACCTGAGAGAACTGAGGCAAGCATAGAAAACAAGTTTTTATTTAAAAGTAGGAACAGAGATAATAGACTACTCAAGAGAGGAGTGGGGATCCAGAGTAGATGATACTGGGTGTGGGAATCTCTTGCTTTTTTATAGATCCTCACCTCCTTTCTTTCTGTGGATGTGGCCAAATCAGGAAAGGGCAGACCCTTCTCCTAACCGGAAGCTATCAGGTTTGAAATCTTGTTTGGGACTGGATTTAGATGTGAATCTGTTATGATTTCTGCCTTCAACTTCAATAGACTGCAAACTTGAGGGGAGAGTAATACACACACACACACACACACACACACACATTCACACACTCTCACACATGCAGTGTTAAACATATGTCTAGGAAAGTATGGGCACAGTGAGGAGGTAGCTCGTGCCATATACAGGGTATGGAAAACAAGTGGAGATATACCTATCTGTTTCTGCCTTCTATTTCTCTTTAGTATCTTGAACACATTCCACAAAACCCCCATTCCACAAACCCATATCCTGGAGGTAAATGTCATTATCTGTCATGATCCCAGTTTCTAAAGGTAATGGCTTCTATATTCTATCATCTTCCCTAGAAGGTGCCCTCTGTTCCTGTTTCCCCTGCTCCTGTACAGTCATTTTTTTTCCAAGTTCTCTTACCCAGAAGGTTAATATCCCCTCCTAAAAGCAGTGGAATAACATCCCAGGTCTTTGTAGTACATAAACAAACTTCCCAAAAGTCGGGTCTCTCACTTGCTCTTCATAGTCTGAGTTGTTTGCAGAAATGTACAGCAGGGGAAAAAGAGAAAATATCCCTTTGATTATATGCTCCTAAGATGGATAATTCGAGGAGAAACAGGTTTGAAGCTTGGGTAAATAAAATAAATGTAAGATTTATATGTGAAGAGTGTAAGGCAGATTTGCCATATTCACTTCTTTTGGCAAAGCCCTCAGAGCAAACTTCATAAAAGTGTCACTGGGTCTACACTATCTCTCAGGTCTGGTGGTAGGTGATCAATACTACTAATCTACAGAAAAGATGACTTGAATGCAAGAACCCCAGATGTTCCCCATCCACTCTATGTGATCTGTAAATGCTTTGTGAGGAAGCCAAACTCAACTAGACCTAGAGGTTCCCCAAATTATGACAATGCTTCTAGAAGCCAAGGATTTTTAAATACCTGTGTTTAAAAGAACCAAAGGCACATTTTCCATGGGGTCACTCAGCCCTTAAAATGGGACAATCAGAAAGGCAAGAAAAAGATGGGGAAAAGGCATTAGGACAGGAGAATTCCTGAGGAATATATCACAGACTTTGTCCAGTGGTCCTAAGAAGCATGACCTTTACTTCATATTAATGGTTATTAAGGTGCTTAGGGCAAAGCACTTGAGAAAAATGCTGAAACTCCACAGGACTGATGAAGGGCCCTGTGATGGAGGGGGCTGGTTTGGCCCAGATGAATGGGCTTATGAAACTCCATGGTGAATCTCTTTCTACAGAGCTGCTACATCAGTTATGCTAGCTTCTTTTACTGTCTGCCATGAGTGCATATTAGCAAGAGAGGCTATCTTGGGAGTTGCAGTAGCTCTTGGGGCCAATCACACAGTGTCCAGTTGCCCTTCTTTCTTCCTGAGGGACCTGATTTTGTTAATTCCCAATGGTTCAGCTGGTGGAGGCAGAAAATGTGACTGGAAGAGTCTGCATGTTACAGTATGTGCTGAATTGAGTCCAGCATGTAATCTAGCCAGATGCAATCAGAAAAGTCCTGGAAGACTCTGGTGTGGGAAGTGTCTCTCTTATGCAGGGTGAGAGTAGTCTATCTTCTAGTCCAACTGGATGGCACAGCACACCATCTGATGGCAGATTGCTTTTGGCAGCAGTCTTTGGACCTCCAGGAGACCAGAGTTACAGTAAAGTTTACACAGTGGATGGCAGAATTAGATCCTTGAAGACAATGCCATGTTGACAAATTAATATCCTCCTGGGACACCTTGTTGTGGGAGTAATCAAGCTCTGTATTTGAAACCAATTGGGGTTGGGTTTTCTGATCCTAACAGAGTAGGCCTCTGATATCCTTCTGTCGCATTCAATCATATCTCTGAAATTCTATTGGAAAGCTTAATTTGACCTCTGTGGGAGAAAATTACTTGAAATGCAAAGAGAAGTGTTGTTGTGTCTCTGTCTTAGGCATTATGCATAAGGAAAAATCTTGGACTCCCTTCCTGGGATGACAATGAATGATATCTCATGTTCATGGCACCTGAGGCATGTCTCCAGTTGTGAGGATGCATCTACATGAATCCTCCAAGCTTTCCAAACATAATTTGATTATATGCACAAGCTAATATTTCACATGGGACTCTTCTTATATTCTGGAGTCAGATTGCTTGACATTGAATGAGTAACCTCAAGTATGTGACTTTGCCTCTCCCAGCCTCTGCTCATTTGTGATCCTTAGAAGTGGCCATGAGAAATAAACTGAAGGCAGGTGGTTTGATCAAGAGTAAGCACTACATACATGACAGCTCCCTTCACTGTTCTTGCATGTTTGGTTCATTATGTTAATGGAAAATAATACCAGATTTTGGAGAATTACACAAATGACAGCTATGAATATTGTATTTTTATTAAAATCATTCTTAATATCACAGTCATTTAAAAGGGGTGCAGAAGGGCTGGGAAGATAGCTCAGTTGGTAGAGTGCTTGCCTTGAAAGCACAAGGCCCTGGGTTTGATCCCCAGTACCACAAAAAAATAAAATAAAAAATAAAAGAGGTGAAGAATTATTGTTATTTTTTAAAGAGAATCAAGAGCATCTTGATTTCATCAAGTATTGGCACAACAGTCTCTGCCTGATAAAGATGTCACATATACACATTAAAAGACTCATATAAGTAAAAAAGAGAGACAGCAGTTCAGTTGACCTGCCTAGTAAATAATAGAGCATTGGAGAGGTGCTTTCTTCTGCATGCAGATCCATTGAAGTTTCAAGTACTCAGTGTCATGGAATAACCTCCAGATGTCTGGTCAATGTGAGTTGCCATACCCAGTTGTATGTGTGGATTCAACAACAAAATGCATGGCATATGTGCATTTTACTGCCCAATAACTTCATTTCTCAGCCACCTATTTTCAAACTTGTGAAAGTCTGCATTTGATGTTGAAAGCTAAGCTCACATCTTGCAGGGTTTTTTAATTTTATGTTTTTTATTTGTATATTTTGTTTATTTATTTTAATGATTTGTATTAACTATACATAATGTTAGGATTTTTTTTTTTTTTGGTGATGCTGGGGTTTACACTAAGGGCCTTGTTCATGTGAGGCAAGCACCCTACAAACTGAGCTATAAACCAAGTGCTTATATTTTATTTTGAGACAGGGTCTCATTAAGTTTTTTGGGCCTCCCTAAGTTGCTGAGGCTGGGTTTAAATTTCTAATCCTCCTACCTCAGTCTCCTGAGCTGCTGGGATTTCAGGCATGTGCCACCATACCCAGCTAATTTGACATAATTAATTATAAACACATGGGATGTAATTTGTTCTAATTAAGTACCCAGCAGTTTCCTTACCTTCACACTTCTCCCTTCCCCATTCCCATTTCTCTACTGATCTTTCTGCTATTTATTTATATTTTTTAAAATTAGTGTCTTGTGGATATACACAATGATGAGATTCACTGTTGTGTATTCATATATGTACACCAAATATTTAGGTCAGATTCATTACACTTTTTCCCCTTATCCTGTTCCTCCTCCCTTCCTCTCAACTTGCTTCACCTACTCCACTAATCTTTCTTCTATTTTGATGGAATCCTCCCTCCCCAAGTTTCTTTACTCTCTCTTTCTTATTTTAGTCTACCTACACATATCAGAGAAAACATTTAACCTTTGACTTTCTGCATTTGACTTATTTTATTTAGCATTTTAGTCTTCAGTTCTATCCATATGGCAGCTAATGTAATAATTTCATATTCCCTTATGACTGAATTATGCTCCATTGTGCATACATATAACATTTTCTTTATCATTTATCTATTGAAGGGTACTTGTGTTGGTTCCATAACTTGGCCACTGTGAATGATGCCGCTGTAGAAATTGATGTCACTGCATTCCTAGAGTATGCTAATTTTAGATCTTTTTAATAAATTAAAAGGTGTGGGATATCTGGGTCATGTGGTGGTTCCAGTCCCAGTTTTTGAGGAATATCTATTCTAACTTTCAAGTGGTCAATCAGGATTTTTTAAAAGTCAGCATCTGATGTATGTGTTAAAAAAAATTGTGAACATTTTTGTGAACACCACATGAGAATTTTTTCTTAACTAGGGAGCATAAGACATAACAATGGAGGGTTCTGTCTATTTGAAATTATGGAGAGATGTAATCAGACAAGGAAATAATAGGAATTGCTATAGTTGCATGTTATATAGTAATAATAAGCTGTATTTGGTATTTGCCTGGACTTGTAAAACTAAAATTATAAAAAGCCACTCGTGACATACCTGCTGTGTGGCAGGATGACACTCCTGAACAATTCTGATATGAACCTTTATCTATGATTTGAGTGGTGGCTCCTAGTGTAGTCATGTTTTGGTCTTTATCAATGAAGACCAGAGCATGACTTGGCTGAAAATTACTATTTAAACCCCTGGACTTTTGGAGAAAACTATCAGCAGCACGATGACCACAGCACCCTATGTTGCTTTGTCTTTTGACTGCCCTGGCTGCTGTCCACACTATCGCTGATTGCTGATCAACAATTGACACCAAGACCAAATGGCTGACCACCTCACCCATGATGACAACTGCCATCCAGCCTCTAGCTTGTCAGACACCCGAGGACATCCAAAGACATCTGAGGTGCTGAGAGAGGTTATGGCTGAGAAAAATTTCCTTGGTCTTGTTGACTAAATTCTGGGCTAAGAGATGTTGCATTGAATAAGTTCATGGGGATTGAACTCTAGGTGAATAAGGGAGTGAATCTTCTCTGTATTTGTGACTTGCTATTATTAAGAATGTTGAGTGTGCATTGCATGAATAAATTCCACTTGTTGGAACCAAACTTGATTCCTCTCTAATTCACTGCTTGCAATATTTGGCATATTTGGCAGGTGCCAATTATGGCAGTCAAAGTTGCTAGCTGGAGTAATTGAGATTTATTCTTTTTTGCTTTGAATCCCATGTTTTGCCTATCAAAAGTTTCACCTCACTGAAACCCAAAAAGGCATGACCATTGGCCTAAGACTGGCAAGGGATTCAGTCCCAAGGTGGCAGAAATGCAAGCATGAAACCCAAGGTGGCAGATGTGTGGTGAAACTGGCTCATAACTGATATGAACATGTGGAGGCAAAAGTGATAGCTCTGATATTTCTATTAACATTCATAGGCTTTTACAATTATATAATAATGGTACAAAAAGTCAATTTGGCATCACAGGGTGTCTCCAGACCTTGACTCTACACAAAATATATTCCTAGTTACACGATCTTGTTATATCCATAAATGAAACTTCAAGACTAGCTTGGGAATTTGAATTGTGGGAATTGAGAATTTTACTCAAAATAGCAAGATGTCTAGCTTGAATAAGTAGTTTAGCAAACTTTCTTTAAAACCTGAGAAAACAGAATTGAAACCTCAATCTCCATGGAGAAAATGTGAAAAGATAGTGCAGGAAAAATTACCTAAATATGATTAGGGTAGTAAAGTAACTATACCTCTCAGTAATTCTGATGTAGTAGAACCTATAATAGCTTGAGCAGATAAAAGGGAGGTCCCAAGCATCTTTTGCAAAATTATTGATGATGTTGATAATGACAGGTTGAGGGAAAAAATTAGTACGAGAGATGATTGTCAGAAGTAAAAATAATCTGTTCCTGCAGGACATATGCCAGAGCAACCCTGTTAGCACTGTGAAAACCACAGTCACACCTTCCTTTAGAACACCAGGAGAAATGAATGAAAGTATGATTGAGATGTGCGCACTCACTTGTGGTGAAATTCAACAGTGTAGACAAGACTTTGCACAGAGGAAAACTAAAGACAGAGATATCTTATACAAACTCTGGGACAAAGGTGCAAATACCATTAGATTAAGTATGGATAAAATGAGGTACCTAATCGACATTGTAGAACACCCAGTTTTACACAAGACCTGACAGATGATGCTGGAAGCATCACCTGATGAATTTAGAACCTTATTTGGGTGGATTGCGGATGCATGAAGACATGCATTGCCTAAACTCAATTTAAATTCTTCTTTTGAAACTCAATGCAGATGGTGCACCATTGACAAAGCTATCAAGCTATGTAGGAAAATAGGAGTCATTTGCATGATATATGAGCATGATAGAAATATCACACCTTTTAGGATAAAACTTACACCAGCAATAAGACACGTCATAATAAAAGGGGCACCAGAACATTTGTGGTTAATGCTTACAGCTGCATTGTCAGGACATCGGTTTGTAATACAGATAGTAGAGTAGCTTAAACAGGTCAGAGACTTGCAGGGACAGCACAAATTTACCTTTATGGTAACTAAAATAAAACTTTTACCAAGATGCCACTATTTACATTGGCCACACAATTTACCAGACAAAAGGGTCAATTCCAACAACAACCTCAATTTACTCAAAGACCATGTCAACAGGAACAGTTCTTGTATAACTGCAGATTTAACAATATTTTTCCAAAAATCAACCATGGCCCTGGCCAGAGCTGTACTCAGCTAGGGCAGAGACAGCAAAGACCCAGATACCAGAATACCCACCCTCCTTATTGACCAAGACCAACAGGAAATCAGCAGAGGCAATGGCAACCTCACAAGAGAGTGAACCAATATCCAAACTAGCATATCAGGTCACCCCAGCAGTCATATCATTTCCAAATGACAACAAACCATATGTTTTATTCACTTGTAACATTTTTCATAGACATCAGTTTTCTAGTAGATACAGCAAGTGGAATTACCATAATACAGCCTCTATTTAACTGTACATTATGAAAAGTTTCTACTGCTAAAGTAATGGGAATATCAGGCTCCATTTTAACTGGGCATGTCATTCCCATAACAATTTGACTCTTTAATAGAGAACCTATCAAAACTAACACCTTAATGACTGAAGCTCCATCAGCAATATTAGAAATGGACAATATTCCAAGAATATTTGAGGCATGGATTCCCCTTAAATTGCTGAAGGGATGTTTTACTTTAGCAACAGTAAAAATTGAACCAGTAGTGCTACCTTCAATTTCTCCTTCATATACAAAATAATATCCCCTCAAGTGTGGACATGCAGAAATCACTGAAACCTTAGAGGATCTTCTAGCAAAAGATATAATTGAACAAACTCAATCCTTTAACTATAATAGCCCTGTATGGCCAGTAAAAAAGCCTAATGGCAAATGGAGATTTACAATAGACTATCAAAATATGAACAAATTAAGCCCACAAATGCCAGGATCCCTTCCATATATTGAAGGAAATTAAGGACTTCAACCCCAATTATTGTTCTGCCATTGATTTCTCTGACATATTCTTCTCCATCTCATTAGCTCCTGCATTTAGAGAACTTACCATGTTTACATGAAATGCTACATAATACAGATTTAAGAGAGTTCCCCAGGGATATAAAAAGAGTACCATTATTGCACATGCTGCCATACAATGAACCATACTATTTGATAAACTAGATAAATTAATCAAGATTCTTACTTATGTGGATATCCTAATCATAGGACATGAAGAAAGAAAGGTGAAAGAAGCCATGAACTTGATTTTCCACACCCTTACTAACAATGGATGGATGATAAATAAGGACAAAATTCAAGGCCCAGCAAAATCAACAAAGTTCTTATGTGTACTATGGACCTACGGTGACCCTCAAGTAACAGACTCAGTAATCAATAAAATAGTACAAGTCCCAACCCCTAAGGACAAAACTGCAGTCAAACACATCATGGGCCTATGCAGATATTGGTGCCAACACACTCCCTTTCTACAATTAATTTTACAACATATATAAAAGGTAACACAAAAAGGAGCAGATTTTGAATGGAATGCTGCCCAACAAGTTGCTTTCCAAACATTAGTTAACTATTTGCAAAAGTTTTCTAAATTATATATCCCAAAGGACTCAGAAATTTTGGTAATTGACATACTCTTTTTAAATGATTATGATAATTGGGTAATTTATGTCAAACAGTCAGGAATGACTAAACCATTTGGCTTCTATTGCAAATTCTTTCCATATGCACCCAACAGATATTTGTTATTTGAAAAATTGACTTGACATTATGTGATGCAATAAAACACCTTAGTTTCTCAGTTAATAGCCACTATCTTATAGTCCAAACATCAGTACCTATACTGGACTGGATTAAGATGAAGGAAGCATCCCCTCAAGGACTACTGATGGAACCTAAAGTTCTACACTGGAAATGATACCTACAAAATTCCCTAGAAGAAACATTGGTGAAATCCTTTAAGGTACAGCCAGACTAATGAAAGAACTGGCAGCAATGCCATTATTTACTGTACCTGTAGAACTGGTACCAGAAAAATGGAATCCCATTGCAAAATGGGGTACAGACAACAAGCATCATAACTGCTGATTCATTGATGGATCCTCTGTTACTAAAAATGGGAAACTGCACTGGAAAACTGCAGCCTTCAGACAAGTTTTAACTGACCAGGGAGTGGATGCCTCGACAGAGATAGCAGAAGTACATGCAGTAAAATTGGTAGTGGAATTTGGTCAGAAACATAATGATAAAATTATACACAAATTTTCTGACATGGTATGCTTGCAATAGTTTAGCTATCTGGCCAGCAAAATGGAAACACCAACTTCAAAATCAATAATAAACATGTATGTGGAAAAGTTATATGGCATTATTTGACAGATGCACCCATTAAAATATTTGTTTCACATGTTGACGCCCATAACTGGAAAATTAGATGAGAACTCTAAAAATAATGATATAGTTGATAAGTTTGCCAAAATAGCGACACTCAGACTAGTAAATAGGAAATCTTGGGCAGTGACAAAGAGGTGGGATACTAAATTAACATTGCATTGATCACCACAGTGAGAGATAGAATGCATTGAACTTCAGGAATTAATTATTACTAAACCAGAGCTGATGGAAATTCATAAAATATTGGGTCACATAGGTAAGCATGCTTTATACATTTGGAATCTTAGATGGAATCTCAAACCATCATGGAAGACTTGTGCTGACACTATCAGAACATGTCCAAACTGCCCTAATGCAGCTACAAGATTTAGAAGAAATCCACTGTCCCACACATCTTCACCAAGACATTTCAACTATATAGTTCAAATACACTTTATATGACCAATTAGATCATACCACTATGTATGCACAATGGTAGACACTCATTCTGGCCTAGGATTGGCGAAACAGGCATCAAAACCAAGCCAACTTTCTACTATACTTACGATATGGTCATGGTGCACTGCATATGGCCTGCCATGTATTTTTGCATCAGATCAAGGATCCCATTTTATCACAAAACTTACACAAAAATTAGCAGAAGTATTAGACATCCAATGAGATTTTCATGTAGCCTATAATCCCACAGCATCAGGCTATATAAAATGCTTCAATGGGTTACTGAAGATGATTACTCTCGAATACACTACTCAATCAGGCAATCTTAATAGCAGTATATGAATTAAATAACAGACCCAGACTACACAGACTCTCCCCATTTGAAACTGTTTTCCCACTAAGTTACATGCAATGTCCTGAGTAAAGAGAAACAAAGAATACTGACAGATAAATGCCTCATACATTCTAGCGATGACTCAACATTGCATTCTGGTGACATCATTGGACAAGGACCTGTCACATCAGTTTGGACATCTATAGGAAACTGAGTTGAAACTCACAAAACTCAAAGATTTGGCCTCAGTATGACATACCTCATAAAATATCTATGCAAAAGTATACAAATCCTAGTGACTCGTATTATCATATGTAAACTTCATGATAACCATACACTTTATGTGGTGCCACACCCACAGAAAGTGCAGTGAAGAACACAGCACCAACACACACACCTGTGGAAAGTTCATTAATTACACAATATGTCCCTTGGGAATCCATCTTTTAACCACAAATTTAGTCACACTTATTCTGAGTCCTACTACATCAGAAGTATTACTATGACTTCCTCTACCACTACTCATTTTGAACATCACAAGGCTCCAAGTTTTATAATAAAGAATATCACATCATACAATGATTTTACAAAGGATATATGGAAGTGGAAGGATATGTACCGGAATACTGGAGACATAATCTTTGGCTTTATAACCATACAGTTTTAACTAACTGTTCTGGAACAAATATGCAACATACAAAAAAATACTCTCTGAGTATACAGTATGTAATGACCCATATTCCGTGTGTCCTAACACATCCTGCCATGATGGTTAATGTATTTTTCCTGTGTTCATCCTGCAACAGGGAGCTCAGTTTGATGCCCCTTTTTCTTTCCTCAGAAGAGGTTCATGGCAGGTCTGGAAGCAGAAGCTA
Organism: Sciurus carolinensis; assembly: GCF_902686445.1. Classification (NCBI taxonomy): domain Eukaryota; kingdom Metazoa; phylum Chordata; class Mammalia; order Rodentia; family Sciuridae; genus Sciurus; species Sciurus carolinensis. Next base: position 2,161,270 of record NW_025920111.1, read on the forward strand.
TCTGAAGTCAGTGATTATTTTATCTTTTATGAAAACATAATTCATGGAAGGATGGAACTGCTTGTACCTCACAGGAAGGTGAGGACCTCTGAAGAGAGAGAAAGATAGGAAAAGAGATTTCTCTAAGATAGGGAGCATGGGAAAGGTATAACATTCCTTCCAAGTGTAGAGGTCTGAACACTACCCCATATCTATACTTGGGTTAGCTCTGTAGATGTCCCATTAAGACTGGGTCTCCCCTCATGACAGATATTTTTAGCAACCAGGAGATCCATGGAGGAGGGAGAAAGTTTCAGATTTCCTCTAATCACAATACACCTTGCATTCTCAACTGATGTGGCATCTTGAAGAAGAGTCTCAAAACAGGTACTTTGGGGCAAAATTGTCATTCATATTCAATGGTTTGGGAGCCTCCAAAGGACTATAGAATATACACAGATGTAGACAACTTCTATAATATTAAAATGTTCACTTTCAACTGTTCAGTGGGGATTAGTAGATAAAAATAGTCTAAAAAAGTGCTTGGGGGAAAGGTAATAATGAAATAAGGTTCCACAAAATCTATACACTGCTACCTCTCTTGCTTACTCAGCAACCTCTTTTGTTGGTAGTGGTAATAGGAGTGGTGATGTTGATTTTAATAAAGTGATAGAAATAAAATTCTGCCTCTTGGGGTTGAGGCTTTGATATGGGGTTTATGTGTATTGAATTGGCTTATTTTAAGGCAGTACAGAGAAAATAATTTGGAGAGCAGGCATTTCCCATGGAGACAAATGAAAATTATTGTTTTGTTCTCCAACATGTAGTCTGTATGACCAAGGAAACTGCACCATAAAGCAGGAAGCATAAGAAGAATTAGTAAAATAAATTTTCAATTTATACACTGAAATGAAGTGGATAGTGCCTATATGCCAACAATATGTTGGAGTGTTGACCTTATATTTTCTTCTAGCACTTCCAGTGTTTCTGGTCTAATTCTTAGGTCTTCAGACCACTTTAAATTGACTTTTAGGAAGAATGAGAGATAGGGATCTAGTTTCATTCTTCTATATATGGCTACACAGTTTCCCCAGCACCATTAGTTTAAAATGTTATCCTTTCTCCAACATATCTTTTTGGCAACTTTGTTAAGAATCAGATGACTGTATGTGTATTTTTCTCTGTGTTTTCTATTATATTCCATCAGAATTCATTTCTGTTTTTATACCAATACCACACTGTTTTTGTTACTATAGTTCTATAGTGCAATTTTAATCAGTTACTGTGATGCCACCCACATCACTTGTATTTCTCAGTATCATTTGGACTATTTTGGGTGTTTCATTACTCCATATAAATTTTAGGTATATTTTTGCTCCTCAAACTGAAGAAGTAAAACCAAGAATTGATCAATGGAATTGTCTCAAATTGAAAATCTGCACAGTAAAAAAATAAGAGCATGAAGACAGAACTCACAGAGTGGGAGAAAACACTTGCTATCTACTCTTTTGACTGAATATGTATATTCATAATATATAAAGAACCAAAAAATTTAACAGTCCCCCCAAAAAGCAAATAAGCAACCAATAAATGGACAAATGATCTGAACAGATACTTTTCAAAATAAGAAATAAAATGACCACAAATATATGATCAAATATTCAGCATTTTTAGCATTCAAGGAAGTGCAAATCAAATCTACACTAAGATTTTATCTCACTACACTTTTAATGGCAATGATCAAGAATATAAATAACAAGAGTCACTGGCACAGTTGTAGAGAGAATTACATACTTGTGCATTGTTGGTGGGACTGTAAAGCAGTACATTCACTTTGGAAAGCAGCATGGAGATTTCTCAAATGACTAGGAATAGAACCACCCTATAACCCAGCTCTACCCCTCCTTAGTACTTATCTGAAACATCTAAAATCAATATTCTACAGTGATACATGCTTACCAACATTTATATCATTGTCATTTACAATAACCAAGTAATGGAACCTCAACAGCCAAATTGAGAAAGAAATATAGTATATATACACAATGAAATTTTACTCAGCAATAAAAAAGAAACATTATAAAATCATATCATTTTCTGGTAAATGGATGAAGCAAGACACTATCATGTTAAGTAAAGTAAGTCAGGGTCAGAAAGTCAAGAGTCAAATACATTCTTTCCCAGTGCAGGAACAATAGAGAAAAAATAAATTTTAACAGGAGAATCTAATGGAAATAGAAGGGAGAATAGTAGATTACAGAAAGGAAATTGAGTAGGAGAAAGGATGGATGGGAAAGGAGAGGAGCTATGGATTTAAATTGAGCAATCTGTGATATGCACTTGTATAAATGTATTACAATGAATTCCACTTATGTGTATAAGTTTAATAGAATAACTTAAAAAATAAATAAATAGAAGGAAGACTAGTAGAATAGAGGCAGGAAAGTGGGACAGGGAGGAGGAGAGAAAAAGCAAAAGTACTGAGGATTGAAATGGAGCAAATTATATTATATGCATTCGTGAATATGTCAGTATGAACCCAGGTATGATTTCTGACTACAATGCATGAATAAAACTGTTAGGTTGGATTTTGGGCCACTATGATGGAAAGCAGAGCAACTGAGTTAAAGGGCAATGCACCACATGGTGACCAACTGAACCAGCAGGAAAAATCCACTGACCCTTACCTCCACTTTTTACTCAGCAAGACCCCTGCCCATTCCAGCCTATAAAGACCCTGGGCAGCCAGGACCATGTGCAATTTTCTCTGGCTTCCTACCCTGACCTGTACCCTGGGGGGCTGGAAATTTTACCTGAGAGCCAAATTCCAATACAGCTTGCCTCAGCAGCTTTCTGTCTGATTTTATTTGGCCACTAGCTATGTCCCTGAGCTTACATTTGGTGCCAAAACTCAGGAGGGTTTTCAGATTTTCCCACATCGAGGTCGAGGTCCACACCCTCCCTCAGAAGAATCAGGAGATTCCATTCTGTTCCGCACAGCTCTGCTTTGTTCCGCTGCATCCTGTTTCCCTTTATCCAGCATCAAACGGATTAAGTTCCCTGGGGTTTTTCCCATTTGCTTTTCCAATCTTTACCATTTGATCTGCATGGGGTCTGTCTGTTGCAAATGCCACAGAATCTCCCCCTCACCCATTCTGTTAGGGCTCTGGTCGCTGGGGAAACTTCCTGGCCTCCAGTTAGCCTCTGGTTTATTCCATTCAGGACACCAGAAAGTCAAAAGACATTTTGGCTTTTGGCCCATCTGCTGTTTTTCTGGTGTACACAAGCTAAAATTAGGACACCTTTTTCAGCTTCTGTACATCTATGTCAGTAAAGTTTGACAGCTAATGGGAAATACCAGTAGCTCAGTGGCCCCCAAAACTCCTTTGGGCTGTCTCTACCATAATTTCACTAAACTTGGACCCCCAAAGATTTAAGCTATAAATGGCTAGCTTTTTTTTGACAGTGGCCTGGCCTCAGTATGTTTTAGATCTCAAGATGACCACCAAATGACACTCAAGACCATTCGCAAGTTTTTCATTTTGGAATTGGTGCTCACCCCACCCCTTATTCTACCTGTTCCATCACCCATGTTCTCCTCTCTGGGAGTGGTCCCAAACCCCACTCCCTCCATGCTCCACCAGAATTCTGCCTCCTCTTCCTGTCCTCACCCTGCACACTGCCCCATCCTCCTGCTGATGCAGCTCCTCCTTCACTTCCTTCTCAGGGCCCTCCCATCTCTCCTCCACCTCCTCCAGAACGTCCCTCCACCCACTGTGTTCCCTCCTCCCCTGTTAGCTCAAGAGCTCTTCAGAACTTCCCACCACCCAGAACTCCTTTCTCCTCCCAAGGTGGCTGGTGCAGAGAATGTTGTGTGAATCCAAGTTGCATTCTCAATCCAGGATTTTCGCCATATTGAGAAACATTTTTGGTCTTTGTTGACTCCACTACTTATATTAAGGAATTTAAATATCTTTCTGAGACTTATGATCTCACTTAGTAGAACTTATTTCCTGTCTTCTACTACTTTTGGTATTGGTCTGCTCTTCTTTTTCTAGTGCTTTGAGCTGTAGTGTTAAGTCGTTTACTTGTTGATTTCTACTTCTTTTTTTGAATGCACCCCATGAAATAAATCTTCCTCTAAGTACTGCTTTCATAGTGTCCCAGAGATTTTGATATGATGTGTCTTTGTTCTCGTTTACTTCTAAGAATTTGCAAATTAGTGCAGCCACTCTGGAAAGCAGTGTGGAGATTCCTCAGAAAGCTTGGAATGGAAACACCATTTGACCCAGCTATCCCACTCCTTGGCCTATACCCAAAGGACTTAAAATCAGCATACTACAGAGATACAGCCACATCAATGTTCATTGCTGCTCAATTCACCATAGCCAGATTGTGGAACCAACCTAGATGCCCTTCAGTTGATGAATGGATAAAGAAACTGTGGCATATTTATACAATGGAATATTACTCCGCAATGAAGAATGATAAAATTATGTCATTTGTAGGCAAAAGGTCGAAATTGGAGAATATCATGCTAAGTGAGATAAGCCAATCTCAAAAAACTAAAGGACGAATGATCTCGCTGATAAGCGGATGAGGACATATAATGGGGGGTGGGAGGGGCTAGCATTAGGTTTAGGGTTAGGTTTAGAGTTAGGCTAAGGAGAGTGGTAAGAATGAAGGAAAGAAGGACTGTGGAGAGGGAAAAGAGGGGTGGGAGGGGTGGGGGGGAGGGGAAAAATAAAATAAACATCATTACCCTATGTAAACGTAAAAAAAATTAAAAAATTAAAAAAATTTAAAAAAAAAAGAACTTATTTCCACTCTCACCCCAGACTAATGACCCTGCATCCAAGAGGCACCACAAGATCTTGCCAATCAAGTGTACCTAACGGACATGATTCTCCCCACGGGTTCCAAAAAAAAAAAGTTTTTAACCAGAACTTCAACAAAGTAATAATTAATGGTCATATCATTTTTCCAGGGCTCTTGTATTGTTTCCACATATTCTATATTTTTTGAGCTCATAACATTGATAATTTGATCTGTCCTATTTTTATTGATCTCAAGTTTTTGAGTATAAGATCTTAGTTTTTGTGTCATATGTATATTGTGTTGTCTATTTTGTGTCCAAAAATCATGTACATATCAAGACTTATCTCACATGTCTCCAGATGGTCAAGTTTAAAAATGTTAATTGACATTAATCATTTGTTTCTAGAAGTTGTCTCCAACAGAAAAGAGAAAACAAATGCTGTTCAATGTACCTATCTGATATCTTGGCTTTTACAGAAGGATTTGACATATGTGGGATTTCTCTAATGTGTTTCTTGGAAACTTCTAATTATTTTACATGGTGTTACCACTGGCCTCCTTGAGAAACCAACAGGACCTTCCTACAGACCGGTGGCATATCTCACCAAGCAGCTTGATTCTGCCATTTGTGGGTGGCTACCATGTCTCCAAACACTGAATTCAGCAGTTGAAGTAACTAAGGAAGTCCTAAAACTCACCCTACTCCAAACAATAGCTGTGTTTTCCACCCATTGACTAAAGGACCTCTTAAGTCATAAATCCCTTCCACTCCCACAGGTGCTGGAGGCCCTATGTTCATCTAATGAAGGCCTCTTCATTTACCCACTCCCCTCACCTGACCTAGCCATTTTTGTAGATGGCAGTTCTGTTCTGGGACATGATGAACACTGTAGAGCTGCTTATGCAGTGGTCACCATTGCCTCAGTTCTGGAAGCCAATTGCATTCCAGAAGGGACCACTTCCCAAAAACTGAACTTTTTGCTCTGATTAGGGCTCTAATTCCATCCAAAGTTAAACAGGTTAACATCGACACAGATTCCAAATATGCCTTCTAGATTGCCCACTCACATTCACCTATTTGGAAGAAGCATGGATTTCTCTCCACAAAGAGGTCACCCGATAGGAAAGAAAATCAGAGGATTCTAGTATGGCAATTTGTTCAAGAAAAGGGAAAAGAAAATGCTTCTGGGTAAGAAAGTTTGTGTGTAAGTAAAGGCAAATTTCAACAAGTTTGCATGCAACTAAGTTGGTCTTATGTACATGAGACAATCAGTTAAAGCTATTTAAAGTTTTTCTAAGGTCAAATACTAATGTACTAATAAAAACCAAAGTTTAATCTATATGTTAAAATGACAAGGATTCCTTTAAAATCACTAATTTACTCTTGACATTGTCCTTGTTAAGTTTTATTCTTTATAAACTTCTTAAAATGACATTAAGAAAGTGTGATGCACAATAGCAAAAAATGGGACAACAGTGACTGATATTGGGGTCTCTGATGACCTCATGGCTGTGGCATTCCAGGTGCCTGGGAGTGTTCCTGTGCAGGGCCACAAGATTCCTAAATGCTGTGGCAGTACCCTCCCTGGGGAGGCTCTATGCAGGAGTCCTATCAGCTCTGACATTGCTCTCAGGCACACAGCTTTTGGGCAGAAAGAATTCTTTTTCTAGAAAACCAGTGTTTAGATCCCTCGTTGGTCACAGTCACAGAGCAAGTTGGTGGGTGAGTCAGCAAGCCTGCCTTGCAGAGCTAGGTGGTGGGCAACCAACCTGCCCAGCCACCAGGCCAAAGACAGACATCATCAGTGAGTGACCCCACCTGTCCCCTACACCAAGGACACCACCATCACTATTAGTTTGCAGTCACAGAGAGAGCTGGTGGGTGAGTCAGGCTGCCTACCTTGCAGAGCTGGCTAGTGGGTAGCCATACTGCCCAACCACCAGTTCAAAGACAGATGCCATCACTGAGAAACCCCACCTGACCACCAAGCCAAGGTCTGTCACCATCGCGGAGCAAGTCGGCAGACAAGCCAGTCTGCCTGCATCACAGAGCTACCCAGAGGCTTCTTTATAGACTGGTGCAGGCATTTTGAATTATTACTGAGGGCGTGGCCATCATCATTGGAAGGGCAACTGCCTTCCTGAGACACCTACAGGATGCTAGAGGACCTTTGACAAGACCCAGAAGAGGAGGTATTGAGGAACTCAGGACCAACTCAGAGACACCAGGTGAGTGTCTCCCACTGGTCTGGCTCCCTGAATGGGGCAGTAGTCCCAAAATGCAGGGAACTTCGAGGAGTAGAATGGACCAGTGAGACTTTCCTGCTGGAGTGGAGAACCCAGGTAACCGGGAGCATTGCTGATGAGGGCCGCACAGCAAGAGGCTTTGATGAAGAGTGAGGGTCCGAAGCCCAGGCAGTTGCTCTGGTCATCAGGGAACATAGCAGAGGAGGGTCACTCAGAGAGGGAGTCCCACATAGGGCCAGGCTGCCCAGCCCAGGCGGTAGGATATGACCCCTGGGAACATCACAGAGGAGGACTTCCCAGTCCAGGAGGTCGTTCTGGACGGAAGGGAACTTCTCAGAGGGGAGCTGGCCACTGAAACTTCCCCAATGAGTGAGTCTTCCCCTCTGGGTGAGGCTTTCCCACCAGGCACTAGAATCAAAGACACAGGCCCAGATTAGTCATGAGCCAATCTGCAGTGTAGTTCCCCTTTGACTGACCATCAGTCAACAAGTGGAGGTGCCTCTGCCCACTGATAGGGAATATACCCCACCTGAAGGCCACCACCCCTAGAAGGCCCACTACCTAGTGGAGCACTGCATTATCAAGTTCCTCCAAGACTTCAGGCTACTGAAGTCTAAGAGGTGAGTTATTGGGAATCTACAGATACAATATTAGTTAATAGAGGAAATCTGCAATATACCAGAGTTTCACTACTAGAGGGGTAGATACCTGAGCAATATGAGAAAACAAGGGAGGAAAATGTCCCAAACAAACATAGATGGCATAGCAAAAAATCCAGTGACAGCATGGCAGAAAATATCAGAAAGGGAGTTCAGAAAGTACATAATTAAAATGATCAGGGAAGCAAAAAAGGAGATGAAAGAGCAAATGCAGGCATTGAGTGATCATACCAATTGACAGTTAAATGAGCAAATACAGGAAGCAAAAGATCATTTCAATAGAGTTAGAGGTGTTGAAAAAAACCAAATAGAAGTCCTTGAACTGAAGAAAACAATAAGCCAAATTGAAAACTCCATAGAAAGCATAACCAATAGGATAGAACACCTGGAAGACAGAACCTCAGATATCGAAGAAAAAATATTTAATCTTGAAAACAATGTTGACCAAACAGAGAAGATGGTAAAAAATGATGAAAGGAATCTACAAGAACTATGGGATATCATGAAAAGGTCAAATTTAAGAATTATTGGGATTAAGGAAGGCTTAGAGAAACAAACCAAAGGAATGAACAATCTATTCAAAGAAATAATATGAGAAAATTTCCCAAGCCTGAAGAATGAAATGGAAAATCAAGTACAAGAGGCTTCTAGAACTCAAAATACACAAAATTACAACAGACCCACACCAAGACACATTGCAAAGAAAATACATAACAGACAAAATAAAGACATAATTATAAAGGCTGGGAGAGAAAAAAATCAAATTACATTCAGTGGGAAACCAATACAGGAATTAGCAGATTTTTCTATCCAGACCCTAAAAGCTACAAGGACCTGGAACAATATTTTTCAAGCTCTGAAAAAAAACGGATGCCATCAAGAATCTTATACCCAACAATACTTATCTTCAGATTTGATGATGAAAGAAAATTCTTCCATGATAAACAAAAGCTAAAGGAATTTACAGAAAGAAAGCTGGCATTACAGAACATTCTCAGCAAAATTTTCCATGAGAAAGAGATGAAAAACAATGATGTCAATCAGCAAAGGGAGAAACTACCCTAAAGGAACAGCCAAATAAAAAAGAAACCAAGTCGTGTCAAAAAAGAAAATGAGCCAAGTGACTGGGAATACGAATCATATCTCAATAATAACTCTGAATGTTAATGAACTGAAGTCATCAATCAAAAGACGTAGATTGGCAGATTGGATTAAAAGGAAAGATCCAACAATTTGCTGCCTGCAAGAGATTCATCTCATAGAAAGAGATACCCACAGACTAAAGGTGAAAGGAAGTGGAAAAACATTCCAGGCACATGGACACAGCAAAAAAGCCAGTGTATCCATCCTCATATCAGATAATGTGGACTTCAAACCAAAGTTAGTCAGAAGGGAAAAAGAAGGACATTTCATAGTGCTTAAGGAAAGCATAAATCAGAAAGATATAACAATCATAATTATCTATGCCCCAAGCACTGGTTCATTCATATACATCAAAGAAATCCTTCTTAATGCCAGAAATCAAATAGACCACAACACAATAATACTAGGTGATTTTACAACACCTCTCTCACCATTGGACTGATGCTCCAAACAAATATTGAACAAAGAAACAATAGATATAAAAGACAAAATCAATAATTTACACTTAATAGACATTTATAGAATATACCATCCAACAAAGAATGAATACACTTTCTTCTCAACAGCACATGGAGCCTACTCTATAATAGGCCATATTTTATGCCACAAAGCTAATGTTAGCAAATACAAGAAGATAGAGATACTACCTTGTATTCTATCAGTTCATATTTGATTGAAATTAGAAATAAATGAGAGAGTAGAAACAGAAACTACTCCAACACCTGGAGATTAAATAATATGCTATTGTATGATGAACAAGTAAGAGAAGATATTAGGAAGGAAATTTAAAAAATTCTTAGAGGTAAATGAGAACAAAGATACATCATATCAAAATCTCTGGGACACTATGAAAGCAGTACTGAGAGGAAAATTTATTTCATGGAGTGCATTCAATAAAAGTAGAAAAAAATTAACAAATAAATGACCTAGCACTACTGCTCAAAGCCCTAGATAAAGAAGAACAGAGTAACACCAAAAGTAGTAGAAGATAGGAAATAGTTAAAATCAGAGATGAAATCAATAAAATTGAAACAAAAGAAACAAAATTGAAAAATTTTGACAAAATAAATAGTTGGTTCTTTGAAAAAAAAAACAAAATTGATAAACCCTTAGCCACACTAACAAAGCGAAGGAGAGAGAAAACTCAAATTACTGAAATTCGGAATGAAGAAGGAAATATCGCTACAGACACGAGTGAAATACAAAACATAATTAGAAGTAATTTTGAAAACCTATACTTCAACAAAATAGAAAATCTCAAAGACATCAACAGGTTTCTAGAGACATATAAATTACCTAAACTGAACCAGGAGGACATACCCAATTTAAATAGATCAATTTCAAGTAATGAAATAGAAGAAGTCATGAAAAGCCTACCAACAAAGAAACATCTGGGACCAGATGGGTTCTTAGCTGAGTTCTACAAAACCTTTAAAGAAGAGCTCATTCCAATACTTCTCAAGTATTTCATGAAATAGAAGAGGAGGGAACCCTCCCAAACAAATTCTATGAAGCCAATATCACCCTCATGCCTAAACCAGACAGAGACACATCCAGGAAACAAAATTTTAGACCAATATCCCTAATGAACATTGATGCAAATATTCTCAACAAAATCTTAGCAAATCACACACAAAAATATCTTAAAAGATAGTGCACCACGATCATGTGGGTTTTATCCTAGGGATGAAATGTTGGTTCAACATTCGGAAATCAATAAATGTAATTCACCATATCAATAGAATTAAAGTCAAGAATCACATGATTATTTTGATAGATGCAAAAAAAGCATTTGATAAATTACAGCATCCCTTAATACTCAAAACACTGGAAAAAATAGGGATAGTGGGAACTTTCCTTAACATTGTAAAGGCCATCTATGCTAAGCCCATGGCCAATATCATTCTAAATGCTGAAAAACTGAAAGCATTCCCCCTAAAAACTGGAACAAGACAGGGATACCCTCTTTCACCACTTCTATTGAATATTGTCCTCGAAACTCTAGCCAGAGCAATTAGACAGACCAAGGAAATTAAAGGGTTACAAATAGGGAAAGAAGACTCAAACTATCCCTATTTGCAGATGACATGATTGTATATTTAGAGGAACCAGGAAATTCCACCAGAAAACTTTTAGAACTCATGAGTGAATTCAGTAAAGTAGGAGAATATAAGATCAATGCTCATTAATCCAATGTATTCTTATACATAAGTGATGAATCTTCAGAAAGAGAAGTTAAGAAAACTGCCCCATTCACAATAGCTTCGAAAAAATAAAATACTTGCCAATCAATCTAACAAAAGAGATGAAAGACCTCTGCAATGAGAAATACAGAACACTGAAAAAAAAAATAAAGAAAACCTTAGAAGATGGAAAGATCTCCCATGTTCTTGGATAGATTTAGAACTAATATTGTCAAAATGGCCATACTACCAAAAGTGCTATACAGATTCAATGCAATTCCAATTAAAATCCCAGTGATGTACCTAACATAAATAGAGTAAGCAATCATGAAATTCATCTGGAAGAATAAGAAACCCAGAATAACTAAAGCAATCCTTAGCAGAAAGAATGAAACAGGGGGAATTGCAATAACAGAACTTCAACTATACTACAAAGCGATAGTAACAAAAACAGCATGGTGTGGGCACTAAAATAGACAGGTAACTCAATGGTACAGAATAGAGGACACGGACATAAATCCAAAGAAATGCAATTCTCTCATACTAGACAAAGGTGCCAAAAATATGCAATGGAGAAAAGATAGCCTCTTCAACAAATGGTCCTGGCAAAACTGGAAATCCATATGCAACAGAATAAAACTAAACCCCTATCTCTCACACTGAACAAAAATCAACTCAAAAGGGATCAAGAACCTTGAAATCAGACCAGATACCCTGCATCTTATAGAAGAAAATCTAGGTCCAAATCTTCAACATGTTGGCTTAGGATCAGACTTTTTTAATGGGACTTCCATAGCACAATAAATAAAAGCAAGAATAAATAACAGCAATAGATTCAAACTAAATAGCTTTCTCTCAGCAAAGGAAACTATCAGCAATGCAAAGAGAGAATCTACAGAGTAGGAGAAAATCTTTGCCACTCATATTTCAGATACAGCACTACTTTCCAGAATATATAAAGAACTCAAAAATCTCTACACCAAGAATATAAATAACCCAATGAACAAATGGGCTAAGGATATGAACAGACACTTCAGAGAAGAAGATCTACAAGCAATCAAAAAATATGAAAAAATGTTCAACACTTCTAGCAATAGGAGAAATGCAAATCAAAACTTCCCTAAGATTCCATCTCACCCCCATTATAATGGTGATTATCAAGAATACTAGCAACAATAGGTGTTGGAGAGAATGTGGGGGAAAAGGTACACTCATACATCCTGGTGGGGCTGAAAATTAGTGTAGCTGCTCTGGAAAGCAGTGTGGAGATTCCTTAGAAGACTTGGAATGGACCCACCATTTGACCCAGCTCTCCCACTCCTTGGCCTATACCCAAAGGAATTAAAATCAGCATACTACAGAGATGCAGCCACAGCAATGTTCATAGCTGCTCAATTCACAATAGCCAAATTGTGGAATGAACCTAGATTTCCTTCAATTAGTGAATGGATAAGGAAACCATGACATATATATATATATATATATATATATATATATATATATCATGGTTATATATATATATATATATATATCATGGTTATATATATATATATATATATATAAAATATATACACACAATGGACTATTACTTAGTCATAAAGAATAATAAAATTGGATCCAAGATGGCGGCCTAGAGGGAGACTGCACCCCCAGTCGCTCCAGAACCCAGGAGTTAAGAAGGGGAGGCATTGAGAGACTCGGATTGAAATAGAGCCACGGGTGAGTCTGCCAACTGGGTAAAGCTCGGCCCGGGTGGCAGGCCCAGATAGAGGTGGCTTATTGGAGCCGGGCAGGGCAGCTAGAGTCTTCCCAAGGTAGCCTTCCACACTCTGGCAGTGGGCTCCTCCCACACGGTCAGCTGCACGGCGCAGGCCCACAGTGAGAGCATTTCCGCACAGAGCCAGTTCCAAACCGTGGAACCAGTAGGGGGCTAGGGGCAGTTTTCTTCGGATGAGCTGTTTTATCAGGTTCCTCCAAGACATCAGGCTACTGAAGGCTGGGAGGTGATACACTGGAAATCTACCGGGACACTATAAGCCAGTAGCGGAAAACTGCAATATCTCAGGGTCCCACTGACAACTGACCAATATGAGAAAACAAGGGAAGAAAATGTCCCAAACAAACCTAGATACTACATCAATAAAACCCAATGACAGCACAGCAGAAGAAATGTCAGAAAGGGAGTTCAGAATGTACGTAATTAAAACGATCAGGGAAGCTAATGAGGAGATGAAAGAGCAAATGCAGGCATTGAAGGAGGAGATGAAAGAGCAAATGCAGGCATTAAATGATCACACCAATCAACAGTTAAAAGACCAAATACGGGAAGCAAGAGATCATTTCAATAAAGAGTTAGAGATACTGAAAAAAATCCAAACTGAAATCCTTGAAATGAAGGAAACAATAAACCAAGTTAAAAACTCCATAGAAAGCATAACCAATAGGATAGAACACCTGGAAGACAGAACCTCAGACATTGAAGACAAATTATTTAATCTTGAAAGCAAAGTTGGCCAAACAGAAAAGATAGTTAGAAATCATGAACAGAATCTACAAGAATTATGGGATATCATGAAAAGGCCAAATTTAAGAATTATTGGGATTGAGGAAGGCTTAGAGAAACAAACCAAAGGAATGAACAATCTATTCAATGAAATAATAACAGAAAATTTCCCAAATCTGAAGAATGAAATGGAAAACCAAGTACAAGAGGCTTATAGAACTCCAAACATACAAAATTACAACAGACCCACACCAAGGCACATTATTATGAAAATACCTAACATACAAAATAAAGACAGAATTTTAAAGGCCGCGAGAGAAAAGAATCAAATTACATTCAGAGGGAAACCAATAAGAATATCAGCAGATTTTTCAATCCAGACCCTAAAAGCTAGAAGGGCCTGGAACAACATATACCAAGCCGTGAAAGAAAACGAATGCCAACCAAGAATCTTATACCCAGCAAAACTTACCTTCAAATTTGACGATGAAATAAGATCCTTCCATGATAAACAAAAGCTAAAGGAATTTACAAAAAGAAAGCCAGCATTACAGAATATTCTCAGCAAAATATTCCATGAGGAAGAGATGAAAAACAACGATGCAAATCAGCAACAGGAGGCACTAGCCTAAAGGAATAGCCAAATAAAGGAGAAACCAAATCAAGTTAAAAACAAATATGAGTCAATTGACTGGGAATACAAATCATATCACAATAATAACCCTGAATGTTAATGGCCTGAATTCATCAATCAAAAGACACAGACTGGCAGATTGGATTAAAAAGAAAAATCCAACAATATGCTGCCTGCAAGAGACTCACCTCATAGAAAGAGACACCCATAGACTAAAGGTGAAAGGATGGGGAAAAACATACCATGCACACGGACACAGCAAAAAAGCTGGAGTATCCATCCTCATCTCAGATAATGTGGACTTCAAACCAAAACTAGTCAGAAGGGATAAAGAAGGACATTACATGCTGCTTAAGGGAAGCATAAATCAGCAAGACATAACAATCATAAATATCTATGCCCCGAACATTGGCTCATCCACGTACATCAAACAAATCCTTCTCAATTACAGAATTCAAATAGACCACAACACAATAATACTAGGCGATTTTAACACACCTCTCTCACCACTGGATAGATCGTCCAAACAAAAATTGAATAAAGAAACTATAGATCTCAACAACACAATCAGCAATTTAGACTTAACGGACATATATAGAATATACCATCCAACAAAGAACGAATACACTTTCTTCTCAGCAGCACATGGATCCTTCTCTAAGATAGACCATATTTTATGCCACAAAGCTACTGTTAGCAAATACAAGAAGATAGAGATACTACCTTGTACTCTATCAGATCATAATGGATTGAAATTAGAAATAAATGACAGAATAAAAAACAGAAACTTCTCCAATACCTGGAGACTAAATAATACACTATTATATGATGAATGGATAACAGAAGACATCAGGAGGGAAATAAAAAAATTCTTAGAAGTAAACGAGAACAAAGACACATCATATCAAAATCTCTGGGACACTATGAAAGCAGTACTTAGAGGAAGATTTATTTCATGGGGTGCATTCAAAAAAAGAAGTAGAAATCAACAAATAAACGACTTAACACTACAGCTCAAAGCACTAGAAAAAGAAGAGCAGACCAATACCAAAAGTAGTAGAAGACAGGAAATAGTTAAAATCAGAGCCGAAATCAACGAAATTGAAACAAAAGAAACAATTGGAAAAATTAACAAAATAAATAGTTGATTCTTTGAAAAAATAAATAAAATTGATAAACCCTTAGCCACACTAACAAAGAGAAAGAGGGAGAAAACTCAAATTACTAAAATTTGGAATGAACAAGGAAACATCACAACAGACACGAGTGAAATACAAAACATAATTAGAAGCTATTTCGAAAATCTATACTCCAACAAAGCAGAAAACCTCGAAGACATCAACAAATTTCTAGAGACATATGAACTACCTAAACTGAACGAGGAGGACATACACAACTTAAATAAACCAATTTCAAGCAATGAAATAGAAGAGGTCATCAAAAGCCTACCAACAAAGAAAAGTCCAGGACCAGATGGGTTCTCAGCCGAGTTCTACAAACCTTTAAAGAAGAGCTCATTCCAATACTTCTCAAACTATTCCATGAAATAGAAGAGGAGGGAACCCTCCCAAACTCGTTCTATGAAGCCAATATCACCCTGATACCTAAACCAGACAGAGACACATCGAGGAAAGAAAATTTCAGACCAATATCCTTAATGAATATTGATGCAAAAATTCTCAACAAAATTTTAGCAAATCGCATACAAATATATATTAAAAAGATAGTGCACCACGATCAAGTGGGTTTTAATCCCAGGGATGCAAGGTTGGTTCAACATTCGGAAATCAATAAATGTCATTCACCATATCAACAGACTTAAAGTTAAGAATCACATGATTATTTCAATAGATGCAGAAAAAGCATTTGATAAAATACAGCATCCCTTCATGCTCAAAACACTAGAAAAAATTGGGGTAGTGGGAACATTCCTAAACATTATAAAGGCAATCTACGCTAAGCCCATGGCTAATATCATTCTAAATGGTGAAAAACTGAAAGCGTTCCCCCTAAAAACTGGAACAAGGCAGGGATGCCCTCTTTCACCGCTTCTATTCAACATCGTCCTTGAGACTCTAGCCAGAGCAATCAGACAAACCAAAGAAATTAAAGGGATACAAATAGGAAAAGAAGAACTCAAATTATCCCTGTTCGCTGATGACATGATTATATATTTAGAGGAACCTGGAAATTCCACCAGAAAACTTTTAGAACTCATAAGTGAATTCAGTAAAGTAGCAGGTTACAAGACCAATGCTCATAAATCCAATGCATTTTTATACATAAGTGATGAATCTTCAGAAAGAGAAATTAGGAAAACTACCCCATTCACAATAGCATCAAAAAAATAAAATACTTGGGAATCAATCTCACAAAAGAGGTGAAAGACCTCTACAATGAGAACTACAGAACACTAAAGAAAGAAATTCAAGAAAACCTTAGAGGATGGAAAGATCTCCCATGTTCCTGGATAGGCAGAATTAATATCGTCAAAATGGCTATACTACCTAAAGTGCTATACAGATTCCATGCAATTCCAATTAAAATCCCAATGATGTACCTTGCAGAAATAGAGCAAGCAATTATGAAATTCATCTGGAAGAATAGAAAACCTAGAATAGCTAAAGCAATCCTCAGTAGCAAGAGCAAAGCAGGGGGTATTGCAATACCAGATCTTCAACTCTACTACAAAGCAATAGTAACAAAAACGGCATGGTATTGGTACCAAAATAGACAGGTAGATCAATGGTACAGAATAGAGGACATGGACACAAACCCAAATAAATACAATTTTCTCATACTAGACAAAGGTTCCAACAATATGCAATGGAGAAAAGATAGCCTCTTCAACAAATGGTGCTGGGAAAACTGGAAAACCATATGCAATAGAATGAAATTAAACCCCTATCTCTCACCCTACACAAAACTCAACTCAAAATGGATCAAGGACCTCGGAATCAGACCAGAGACCCTGCATCTTATAGAAGAAAAAGTAGGTCCAAATCTTCAACTTGTTGGCTCAGGATCAGATTTCCTTAACAGGACTCCCATAGCACAAGAAATAAAAGCAAGAATCAACAACTGGGATAGATTCAAACTTAAAAGCTTTCTCTCAGCAAAGGAAACTATCAGAAATGTGAAGAGAGAGCCTACAGAGTGGGAGAATATCTTTGCCAACCATACCTCAGATAGAGCGCTAATTTCCAGAATCTATAAAGAACTCAAAGAACTCTACACGAAGAATACAAATAATCCAATCAACAAATGGGCTAAGGAAATGAACAGACATTTCACAGAAGAAGATGTACAAGTAATCAACAGATATATGAAAAAATGTTCAACATCCCTAGTAATAAGGGAAATGCAAATCAAAACTACCCTAAGATTTCATCTCACCCCAATTAGAATGGCGATTATCAAGAATACAAGCAACAATAGGTGTTGGCGAGGATGTGGTGAAAAAGGAACACTCATACATTGCTGGTGGGGTTGCAAATTAGTGCAGCCACTCTGGAAAGCAGTGTGGAGATTCCTCAGAAAGCTTGGAATGGAAACACCATTTGACCCAGCTATCACACTCCTTGGCCTATACCCAAAGGACTTAAAATCAGCATACTACAGAGATACAGCCACATCAATGTTCATTGCTGCTCAATTCACCATAGCCAGATTGTGGAACCAACCTAGATGCCCTTCAGTAGATGAATGGATAAAGAAACTGTGGCATATTTATACAATGGAATATTACTCCGCAATGAAGAATGATAAAATTATGGCATTTGTAGGCAAATGGTCGAAATTGGAGAATATCATGCTAAGTGAGATAAGCCAATCTCAAAAAACTAAAGGACGAATGATCTCGCTGATAAGCGGATGAGGACATATAATGGGGGGTGGGAGGGGCTAGCATTAGGTTTAGGGTTAGGTTTAGAGTTAGGCTAAGGAGAGCGGCAAGAATGAAGGAAAGAAGGACTGTGTAGAGGTAAAAGATGGGTGGGAGGGGTGGGGGGAGGGGAAAATAAAATAAACATCATTACCCTATGTAAATTTAAAAAAATAAGAAATAAAAAAAAATAAAAAAAAGAATAATAAAATTATGGCATTTGCAGGCAAATGGATGAAATTAGAGAATATCATGATACGTGAGGTAAGCCAATCTCAAAAAAAAAGGAAGAATGATCTCACTAATAAACAGATGATGTCACTTGTATGGGGTGGGAGGAGACCAAGAATGGAGGACGGAGGAACTATATAGAGGAATGAGTGGTGGGAGTGGTGGGTGGAAGAAAACAGGAAAACAGAATGAATCAAAAACTATTATCCTAGTTAAATGTATGATTACACAAATGGTATGCCTCTACTTTATGTACAGAGAAACAAGATGTATCCCATTTGTTTACATTTAAAATTAATAAAAAAATAAAAGAAAACCAGTGTTTTCTCAGCTCCGTTCTCTGGTTCCTGCCTGACTTACAGTAACTTTGGACAGTGGACTTTCTTGAGAGCTACACAGAGCTAATGTTGCACTTTGCAGCTGTGAAAAAGTTACATAGATATCCTAATCTCTGTAACATTCTTGAAAACAAAGAATAATGCTTACATAGTCTTTAACCTGATAATAAGGCATATATAAATAAAGATTGCTGATGCAACTCTTTAGATCTGCATTTCCATCAGAGAACACGGCACCATCTGATCTCAGTTTAATCTTCAAATTCTGTGTTTATAAGTCTTTATTTTCTAATCTTCCTTTGCCCCTCACTGAGTTTGAGAATTTGGTCATACTAATCATAGCAAAAGAGGAAAAATTAGCTTCAGAATTAGAATATTTTACATAAGATTTGGAAAGAGCCCTGCTTTGTGTGAGATAAGGCTCTGCCTCACCCTGCTGCATGTTAGAAAGTCTCCAAAGTAAGCCAGACTTTAAATCATTTAAAGTTGTATTCCAAGTTTGATGATTGTTGTAAAGATTACTGTGATCACAAACAGGGGATATAATGAATAACTCAGCCAAAATTCAAGATAACTATTTCACAAACTGAATGTTTTATTGTTGGTGATTTCATTTTGTATTTTCCTTGTAAACTCTATAATTTTCCTGATTAATTTTTTGTAGAAGTAACTTTTCAAGAGCAACTTGAAGCAGTAAGGCATCACCAATAGGACAGATATTGTAAACCCCAATTAGATAAAAGGGGGTGAATAACTGTAAACTCATAGACAATGAAATTAAAGTCCAGTACTCTTACTTTATGACTTGTGAGTCTTACTTGCTGGATATTTAAGATCAAATTTAGAAATTGAAATCAAATACAGAGGCCAAGAAAACCAGTATTTGGCTCTTGTTCTTGAAAGTCAGCCTGAATCCAGGGAACAAGAGAATTTCTCTAAGGAACTTTGCAACTCTGGGCCACACAACCTCCCAAACAGGGAGATTGATGATACCACTGGAGGATGAAAAGCCAATCAGTGCACCTGTTACAGAGGAGGGTCATTGTGAAAGGGAGACATCCTTGATGCTTCCAAGGGAAGCACTAATGGAGCTAAGAAACTGCTCTCACATTCTCTAAAAATGACCCCTGTGGGAACTCAGCAGACTCTTAACAGACAGGACCAGGCCAATTTGACCAGCTTGGTCTTAAACACCTAGCAAAACACTTAAAACAGAAATACAGCCATTCTTGGGCATTTAAAAGAAAGAATAGTTAAATGCAAATTAAGATTCATATGTGTGTTAACCCCCATAGAATAAATAAAGACTGGAAGCTACAAGAGAAGATTCTTAGGCAGAAGTACCTGCTATCAAGATAAATTGCCATAATCAGGAGTTTTAAGTCAGTTTAAGGCCTACAGATCCTCCTAAGTTACATAGGTAGGCTTAATCTATGCTTGCTAGTGTGATTATCTAGCCATAAGCCACAGAAATATAGAGATATCTACTAAACACAGATTATACCAACAAGAGGACTTGTTTATGTAGTCACTGCCAACCAAAAGCTAGAACAGCAGCTCCAGAAGACAGGAGAGGCATCTGATGCCCCCCTGACATCCCTGCAAATATGAATAACATTTATTGCTCAAGTTTCCTTACAGAACCATCAAGCACTAGATCTGAGAGCAGACAAAGGGGGAACATGCCTCTTCCTAAGAGAAGAATGTTGCTGTATCAATAAAACTGGTCTAGTGGAAAGAAACATCAAAACTCTCAGACATCTAAATGAAAGGCTGAATCAAGAAGAAACAAATGACCCCTGGTTAGGATGGCTGAATTCCACTTTTGTCACCTGGCTGACCCCTACCCTTACTCCCCTATTTGCAATAGGAATTCTGCTAATGATTGCTCCCTGTCTTCTCAGGTTTGCCCAGAACTGCATTAGTCAGGTTGCCAGGGTGACATACAACCTGATGCTCCTACACTCTTAAAGCCGCCTCCCCACCTATGTAGAACCCAAACCTTTCTTTTCCCATGACACTCCCTAACATGCAGTAGTAGCCAGATGGACTCTGGTGCCCTATATCATGAAATAGGTAGAGATGTTAGGTCTGAATTTGGGTGACTATATGACAGAAAGCAGAGCAAATGAGGCAAAGGGTAGCTCGCCACATGGTGACCAATCAAACTGGCAGGAAAACACCACTAACCCTTACCTCCATCTGTCACTCAGCAGGACCCCTGCTTTCTCTGGCCTATAAAGACCCTGGGCAGCTGGGGCCACATGCAATTTTCTCTGGCTCCCTACCCTGACCTCTAACCTGGGGGGCTGGAAATTTTGCCTGAGAGCCAAATTCCAATAAAACTTGCTTTGGCCACTTCCTGTCCAATTTTATTCATCCACTAACTGTGTCCCCAAGCTTACAAAAACATTTTATAAAAATCTTATGGAATGACATCAACAAAATTTCACCATTCAAGAAGCATAAGTGATGTACTGAAAGGGCACAGGGGAATTTTTTGGCATTATGGAACTGTTATACATCTTTGTTATGGGGATGGTTACACAACTGTCAGTCCTTTTCAAGACTCAGAAATTCACAGTAAAAGAATGAATCTTACTTTAAATATTAGCTTAGTGAAAAAAATTAAAAAACTTGCATCATGTTATGTGAAGAATATAATGACTACTCTGTGTTTCCAATTTGGGGTCTTAAAAATAATAAACTGCTGGGCATAGTATTTTCTGTGAAGGCCTGTTATTTCAGTAACTTGTGCAACTGAGGGAAGAGGATTGTAAATTCAAGGCTGGCCTCAGCAACTTAGCAAGATTTTGTCTAAAAAATAAGTAAATAAATAAAAGTGTTAGGGATGTTTCTTAGTGGTTAAGTACCCCTGGGTTCAATTCTTGGTATAATAAAAATAATAACAATAAGAAGAAGATGATTAAGAAAGCCAATATATCTATGCATGTATGAGCATTTCCCCATTAATAGAAAAACCGTATGCCAAGTATAGACCAAAAACTCAAGTATGAACCAGATGTTAGCATGGGTTACTTCTACAGGATGGAATGGAGGAATGTTTGTCAGAGAGTGTTGATTTTGTCTAGCTGTGGGACATTTAAAGACACATATATTTATGTATTTAAAACCATTTCAAAAAAGCATGTGTGGAAAATATTTTCATAAGTAGTAGGGTACTGAGGATGACTTTGCCATCTTTGTGATCTGGTTCACAGGAGCCAGGAGAAGGAGGCAAAAGCAATCAAATAATTGAGGAGTATTAGGAGGCAAAGATTAAATGCTTGTGAACAAATTTGACAAATGCTCTGAAACAAGGGATCTTCAAATTAACCTTTTCTTTCAGGTTTTAGCCAATGCATCATTATAAATGCAGAGTTACAAACCAACTTTTGAAACATGTACAATTGACCACGGTGGACTTTGCCACACAGAAGCCATGCTGTACTATGAGAGTAAACCATCTTTTACTTCACCACAGGTTGACAGCTGTAAACAGACTGGAGGGCCAAGAGTTTCCTTTCTGAATGGGTACCAGGAGAGACTTAGCGATTTCCATTTTATGCAAATCACAACCTACAACATCCTAATCCAACCTGGCTTTTTCTCTGTGTACATTACTTCCCCTCCCTGCTAACTGGAGCCACAGCCTTGCACAATGCAAGTTTCCCTTTCCAAAAAAGTGGTAGAAACCCGGAGTGGCTCCAGAATCTCAAAGTGGCTTAAAGGAGGAATAACACATGTACCTCTTTTATCTAGTTTAAAAGGTTAATGAAATGGACATTTTGTGGGATTTTCCATCCCTCCTTGATCACCGCCCTACCACTTTCCTATGCCCACCCACAGCCCCGTGTGTTCAAGGGTTTTTTGAAGATAGATGTTAATATTTCTTCCTTAGCTATGTGAATTTACGAGTTCATATTTTCTTTGTTTAATTTTTGTGCATTTTTTTTACTTCATTAAATGAAGAGTTGCTTCCTTTATCACCTCAGACTTCTTTTTGGAACTCTGGGGCTCTGATGCTTCCACCTTATCATGGCTTTATGTAATTCCTTCAAAAACTATTTCTTTTCATTGTCATTCAGCCATTCAATGTTCAGTTCAAAATTCTGTCTGTCTTTAAAAAAAAAAGTCTAATTATTTATTATGAGTTTTCTTTTACTCATGTTATTTTATTTTATTATGTTTGGGGGTGGATGTGCACTGTGGGCACTCTAAGACTGAGCTACATACACATTTTTTTTTAAATGTTGGGTTTGTCGGTTTTCCACGTTACCCAGGCTGACCTTGAACTTGGAATCCTCTGGCCTCAGCCTCTGGAGAGACTGGAATGAGAGGTGTGTGCCACCGTGCTTGGATCATGTGTTAGTTTAAAATGTGCTTCATCTCCAAATGTTTGACAATATTTGTATTGTACAAAACTGCTCCCCCCTGACCTTTCTGGTGCAGTCATTATCCCCACCTCCCAACCACTTGTAAATCTGTGAACATCCTAGCTAGTTATTTGTTCATCAGTCAGCGTGCAAGTATCTTTCTCCATTATTGGTCCCCTGTTAGCCCGGTGGAATTCAATTGCTTCATGGTAGCTACTCCGCCATCTTTTCTCTCTTGCTTTCTCTCCCGCTGACTCACTTTCTTTCTTCTTGCTTTCCTCTCTCTAGCTCACACCCTTTCTCTTTCCTTACTCTTTTCCTCTCATTTTCTCTCTTACCCTGCAGGGAAACACTCTGTTTGCTTAATACACTCCCTTATGTGATTTCCCGTGTCCGGCATGGTTTCCATGGGATCCCTTACAATATTGATTGTGTTTTAATTATTGATTTGTACCTTTTTTTCTTTCTGTTTTCTTTTTTGTGACAGGGATGGAACCCAGTGGTGCTTAATCACTCATTTCCAAACCTAACCCTTTTTATTTGATTTTATTCTCTTATTATAATTATTATTATTAATTTTGAGACAGTGTCTTGTTCAGTTACTATGGGTCTCACTAAATTTCTGAAGCTTGCTTTGAACTTGGGAACCTCTTGTTTGCCCCAGTCTCCCAAGACATGCAGACACCACTGTGCCTGAACTCTAGCTTACTTTCATGGTGTTTAGAGAAGAGATGTGACTTGATTTTCTATTTTCAACCTTGTTGAGATTTGCTTTAAGTTCCCTTTTATGGTTAAGTTTGATAAACATTTCATATTTGTTCACAAAGAATGGATATTCTTTTTTTTGTTTGTTTTTCTGCAGGGGATCCTGGTGATTGAACCTAGGGCCTTGGGCTTCACAGGCAAGCACTTCATGCACTGAGCTATATCCCCAGACCCTATAATGCATACTTTATACTTGTGGTGTGCAGTGTTGTGAGGATGTCCCTTAGGTGAAGGTTGTTCACCATGTAGTTCCTCTGCCCTTTGTTTTCGCTACATTATTTTTTTGCCTATTTTAAGAACTGTTAAGGAAAGAGAGTTTTGTCTCTTTGTCATAATTGATTCATCCATTTTTCATTTTTTAAAAGCATTCTTATTTGCAGATGGACCCAATAACTTTATTTTGTTTATTTACTTTTATGTGGTGCTGGGGAAGGAATCCAGTGCCCCACATGCACATGAGCTAGGTAAATGCCCTACCACTGAGCCACAAACCCAGTCCAAGTGCATCAATAAGTCATCTTGGTCTCGCTAAGCTGTGTTCTGATTGATTGTCCCCTCAATTTTGTGTCTGTATTTGGGAGATAGCTCCATAGAAGTCTTCATGATTCCGTGGGGACATTTTCCATTTGCTGCTTAGGATGTATTTCTGTCTCTATTTCCCTGTCTGTCCACCTGCCTGTCTGTCTCTTTCTCTCTTTACACCCTCCCTCCCTCCCTCCCTGTTTCTCTCATGTGTAATCCTGGAAGC
Source organism: Sciurus carolinensis (assembly GCF_902686445.1). Lineage (NCBI taxonomy): Eukaryota > Metazoa > Chordata > Mammalia > Rodentia > Sciuridae > Sciurus > Sciurus carolinensis. The sequence continues at coordinate 2,185,777 of NW_025920111.1, forward strand.
CCAGGATGACTAGATTGTCTGGGGGACTTAAACAGGATGTTTCCAGTCTTCAAGGGGGAGGAGAGAGGTTGGGTACTTTTGGGGCTGACAAATCTTGCATTGCAAGCTTTTTCCTGATTTCAGTATCCCAGAGTGAATGGTTTCTAGGTCTAGATAAACAGTCACTGTTTTGATTTTTGTTATTTTAAGCAAAGACAGCCTCTCTTTGGTCCCTGTTACAATTTATTATTACCAAGGACCTAAATGTATTTGGGCCTGTTACCAAATGTAAAATGACTTGACTTACGGTTCAAGAAAATGGTTATTTCTTAGGAAGGAAATAAACAATAAATGACAAAAGCAGATAAAACCCGCCAAACAGGCACAGTAGAACTAGAAAGGGACTGATTCTAAGAGACTGTTCATCTACAAAATTTTGTCTAGAAAGGAGAACACAAAGTCCAAAAAAAGGAAAATCCAACTTCAAAGCAAATTCAACTAATTTTTACATGTTTATCTCTGGAGCCAAAGGAAGTTACTGCATGAAATGGAGCTGGATTCCAAGGAAAGGTGTTTCAAATGAGAAGCCTCTGGAGATCCCTAAGCTCTTCTTATTGAAAGGATTTTTAAATGAGCTCCATTCAGATATCTGCCTTTTAAATGGGGCTAAAGGGATCATTTATTTAATAGTCATCAGAGAGAGGGGAGAGCTGTGGAAGATGGAGGGGGTGTTGTAAACAGATTCAAACACAAAAAAGTAAGAATTATTCTATTTAAGACAGGAGAACTGGGGGTGGTGGCTGTTGTGATTCAGTGGCAGAATGACCTAAAATCTGTGCAGTAAAATACAAAGCAAAAATGGATGAAAACAGCAAGAAAGAAAAGACAAACAATGGAGATAGGTAAAGGGTGATGGAGAGATCCAGTGAGAGCCATTGCAGAAAGAGAGCTCAGTACAGTATGGTGCTACTTGATTCTTTTTATTCTCTCTCTCTGTCTCTCTCTCTCTCTTTTTCTCTCTCTCCCTCTCCCTCTATTCTTCTCTCTCCCTCTCTCTTTCTCTGCCATCTATCTAATTTTTTTTCATTAATTTAAATCATTGTGGAGTGTCACACAGATAGATTTGCATCCTGTGGCCTTCCTTCATTAGTCAAGTTGCTCAAGAATTTGGCCTAAACCATGCCACTTTTTCTATGGACATGAGATACCTTTACCAGATTATTGGGGTATTGTTTCTTTTACTGCTTTTCACCTTGACCTCCTCCTCCTCCTGCTCCTCCTCCTCCTTCTCCTCCTTTTCTTCTTCTTCCCCTCCAGGGGAATTGGGGGTTGTTTTTTTTAGTTTAAGAAGACCTGTATGCTCCATTTTGTTCCCGAGACCCTGCTCATGACCATCACAAATATCCTTGCAACACAATGTTCTCCATGTTTGCCTCCACAGGCTCTCAGAAGGAAAAAGCAGAAATGCAAGGCCTTGGTACATTCAAGATGTCTCATGTTCTCAGTCAGTCTGAAAACACTGGTCACCAGACATAGGCTTAGCACAATGTGTCTCCCAGGGACAGAAAAAGGCCTAGGAGAAATATATCTCAAATGTCACAAAATCTAAGCCTTCAATCATAAGTGTAATCACAAAGTGGCTGGAGGCAGACCTTGACAGATTCAGAGAAGCCTTTTTTCCTTCACAGACTCAGACGCTATTGGGATTCATTTTCCCATTGGGAAAAAAGAATGGATCCCAATACAGAGAGAATTTTGGTTTTACAGGGTACAAAGATTTAATCTTTGAAAGCCATATACCTGTAACAGTTTTGATCATCATGAGCCAGTTGTACAGGTTAAATCTTTATGTTAGGAGGGTGGTGGTTGTAAAAAGTTTGAAACTCATTGTGCTTATTCTGGGATCCATTGTTTCCCAGAATTTCAATAAGTGCTGTGACTCCATTCAGGGCTAATCTGCAATGGAGGATGGTCTAAGTTTAGGGCCCATTGTTATTAGGTAAGTGTGCACTGGAAGAGGTTTAAAGTATGTCCAATTTTCCCTTTTTCACCCTGATCAATACTGTCCCACCATTTTTCTTGGGGAGCTGTGTTTTAGGAATATTCTTTTCCATAACCCTTCAATGAGGAAGAACAAAAAGGGGAATCTTGGGTTGACAAAAAGTCACACAAAAGACAGAGACAAACTGGGTGTTGGGGGGTCACCTGGAATTACAACTTCTCTATTTGGGATGCCACCAAGCCCTGAGCAGGGAGGATCACAAGTTCAAGGTCAGTCTGGCAGATAAATTGAGACACTGTCCCAAAAGAAAATAAGCCCTGCGTGGTAGTTCATGGGCGTCATCCCAGAAGCTTGGCAGACTGAGACCAGAAAGAAGATTGCAAGTTCAGAGTCACCCTCAGCCATTTAGTGAGGACCTGCCTGAGAATAAAAAGGAAAAGTGGCTTGGGTTATGGCTCAATGGTTAAGCACTCCTGGGTTCAATCGCCCTTGTACCAATAAAGGAATGAATAAATAAATATGTAGATGCAGCTCAGGATTAGATCACCACCAAGTTCCATCCCCAGTACTAAAAAAAAAGTTTGTTTATGTATGTAAGTATATGTGTTTATATGTTAAATACTATATATACATATGTATGTATGTATATTTCTGTGTATGTGTGTATATATATATTATTTTTCCTTTTTACATATTTACATTTATATGAGAGAAAATGCACTCACTCACTCATAGAAGATACCAAAGCCCCTGGTAATTAAAGGCCAAAAGTTACCTTTGCTGCAGAGTCAAAGCAAGCTACTCTTCTATTCTACCAGCACATATAGATTAGAAGGCCAAAAACATATACCAACCCCTGTCAGCTTTCCCCCAACTACTGCCTGGGGGTGGGCGCCAGTGGCTTTGCTTACTCTGGATAACCTTAGGCCAATCCCCATCCTCCTGTTGGCGGACCTATTCAAATGCCTGCCCTATCAACTTTCCATAGTAGTCACAGTGCCTCCCATGGTAACAATAGGTCACAGGCAATGAATCTGAGTGAGGAGGAACAGGGAGTGAGAGGGGAGAGCACCTGGGTCCCACTACACCATGAACCCCCAGTTGCACTGCCGTCCTGCAGCCACAAAGGGTCCCTTTATCTCCCCAGGGGCCCTTCACCTCAGTCTCCTCTAAAACCACAGCCCCTGGGGAAGTCTACGTGGGAGGCATTGTAATAATAAAAATATGTCTCAATCTGTAGCATTTGATACACTTGGTGGGTCTGTGGTCAGGGAAAGGTTCTTCCTCATCACTGGTGACCCTCGCTGAGGATCCGCTGGTACAAGGACAGATCACAGTTCTGTGGTGAGATTTCTTCCTACTCATCACTTAGAACCTCACAGAAGCCTGTGGGAATCTGGCTGTCAGGGTCAAAAGACTCTATAGAGCATGTTTGTGTGGAGTTTCAGCAGTGCCAGGCACCAAGTGGTGTGCACCTCTGTCAGGTAAGCGTTGGAGAAGGGGAGGGGAGAAGGGAGACCGAGGTGTCCTGGACTGAGTATGAGTAAACATGTATTAGAGACCCTCCCTGAGGTCCCTATGTACAAGATGGGGCAAAGAGGTCCCTGGTTCTAGCAGGGACTTAATGGGAAAATGAGGCTTTGCTACCAATTCTCCACAGTCACTTTTTGCCCCACCCCTGATTCTTGAGACAGTAGCGTCAAATCAGAAATTTCTAAACTTAGGGGCAGCAGAGTCTCAGAGAGAACTGGAGCCAGGCTCTTCAGACCTCTAACAGTCAGTGGAGGCAGAGGTCATTAGGTCAAAGGAAAGATTACACTGTGGGACAGCTAGTTCTGAGGGCACCACAATCTGTCTCAATGCCTTGTTTCTGCCCCTCCCCCTAGACCATTATGTCATCACAAACTGTATTGGAGTCAAGGAGAGAGACTGGGACAGGACATCACACACGGTTGGACACTGTTCCCAGACCAACACAGAGGGAGGACACTGGGGGCAGAAGAGGCAGGGAAAATTCCATGAGACCACAGATCAGCAACAAGGTCACATCAAATAAAGAGACACCTGGAGAAGAGTGAGTGCTACATCCACATGAGTACTAAGGATAGAAACTATCCAGTGAGTCAGTCTCTATGTGAGAAGTACTAAGTCTTCTGTATCCTGTGATTGAGTACTCCTCCCCTAGAAGTTCTAGTCTTTTCTGGATGCTGTGTTTAATCTCCTCTCACACACCATTGGTCAGGGTCTTTTCTGTCCTCTGGGAGAGAGCCCCTATCCCACCAGTGCTCAGTCTCTTCTGCTTCCTATCCTTAATCTCCCTTCCCCAACATTGCTCAAGGTCTTCTGAATCCTGTGGTGAGTTCTCCTCTCCCACCAGTGCTCAGTTTCCTCTGGGCATTGTGAGTGGGCACCCTTGGTATACCAGTGCTCATTCTCCAATGAGCCATAGGCATATAATTCCCTTAGTAAACTCTGTAGGTGAAACCCTTTTCTGCTATTGTCAGTACATCATCTTTGACCTTACCTGCATATACAGGCCCACACAACTGTGGAAACTTTAAAGATGTAGATACTTCCTCTTTGGAACAACCTCAATATGACTTTGCTGCTGCCATAAAAAGAGGTTTCTCATCAATGCCTGAAAATTCAAGACAATTTCAATGGATGTCAATTCCCACAGTATTAAGAACATTGTTCCACCACTCATAGTTCACCATTTCCACACATTTGTTCATATAGCTGAGATCTTATGAATGATTTATCATGACCCATATTTGTGCCATCTCTCTGAGCATTGGAAGGAAAGCATATAGTTAATTAGTTTTAGGATCTTTTCTGATATATCATTGGATGCTCTCTTTTGACAAGAGGGAAACCTTCCTAGGACATTTGGGTGAGGCACAATGAACACCTTCAAGTGAAAGTGTGAAATGTGACTAAGGACAATTTTCCATCATTAAGGAGGACATTTTTAGACCTTTTTAATACCACCATTCCCACCATCCATCAGCATACTGAGATATTGGACCAAGGGACACTGTCAAAAAGGATTCAAAAGTTCTGACACCTACAAGAGAGATACTTTTTCCTTAAAAATATCTGCCTCCTCTGAATCCTGCAGTTCAGTACACCTCACCTAAATTGTCTCAGTCTTCTCTGGGCTTTTCCCTAAAACCCTTCTTAACCACCATTGTTAAAGGTTTTCTGAGTACTCTGGTAGAGCACCCCTCTCCTACCATGCTCAGTCTTCTTTGTTTTAGTCACCAATTTTACCTAATCTGTCCTTACTTAGTCTCTTCTCAACCCTGTGGGTGAGCACAAGTCACCTAACAATGCTAATTCTGGTATGTTTGTTTGTTTGTTTGTTTTTCTCTGCCTTCCATTACCATTCACTGCTCATTGTCTATTGGATCTTTTGGGTGAGCATCAGTATTCACTCTGTCCTGTTCCAGGTTTTCCAAGGCAATCCTTTTTCAGACTCTTCTGAATACTGTGGGTGAGCATACCTCTCCTGACAGTGCTCAGTCTTCTCTGGATTCTGTCCTTAATTAATATTCATACACCATTGCTCAATGTCATCTGTGTCCTGTGGGTGAGTTCCCCATTCCCAACAGTGCTCAGTCCCCTCTGGTTATTGTGGATATACAACCTTCACCTACTTGTGTTCATTCTCCAATGAGCCCTAGGCAACCTGGTTCCCTTAGTAAAATCTCTGGGTGAACACCTTTTGTCTAATGTCAGTATATCATCTCTGGCCTTACCTGTTTATCCAAGCAAATGTCACTGTGGAACCTTTGAAAGTTGTGGATACTTCTTCTTTGCAACAACCTCCATATACCTTTGGTGCCTCCATGCAGACAGAATCCTGGCTAAAGCTTGTAAACACAAGACAATTTTAATGGATGTTAATTCCAGCAACACTGAGGAGCTTATTCCATGACTCAGAGTTCACCAACTCCATAAATTTGATCCAGGGACTGAGCACTTATAAGTGATATAACAAGTTCAGGATTTCTAACATCCCTCTGAGTAGTGAATGGAAAACATATATTTCAGTAGTTTCACGATCATCTCTGATGTGTCACTAGCTATCAACTTTTGACAGTACAGGAAACCTCCTAGTAAATCTTTCAGGCACAATGCACACATTCAAGGGAGTGTAAAATGTGACCAAGAACAACTTCCCATCACCATGGGAGACTTCTACAGACCTTTGAAATAGGATCATTATCACCAAACCTCAGATCAGAGATACTGATCTGGCCTGAGGGATACTCTCAAAACTGTTCTAAAAACTCTGAGACCTATAGGTGAGATCTTCTTGACCAAAAGACCTCCATCTCCTCTGAATTCTATAGTCAAGCACCCCACATCTATATTTACTATATCCTCTCTTGGTACTGCCCTAAGTTACCCCTCATCCACTATTGTGCAGGATACTCTGAGCACCCCTCACTGATTCATGCTCTGATTCTAATACTCTTCTTAAGAGTCTCTCGTCAACATGGCTCAACTTTCTTTGTTTAAGCTGCTACATTTGCCTAACCTGTATTTACTGTTTCGTTTGGGTTCTGTGGGTGATCCCCCCTCACCTAACAGTGCTCAGTCTACTCTGTTTTCTTTGTCTGAGTTCCCTAACCACCCCATGCTCCTTCATTTCTGGGTCCTGTTGGTGAGTACACCTCACTTTAGAGTGCTCATTCTTCTCTCTGTCATGTTTCAGGTTCTCCAATGCAATCCTTCTCAAACTCTTCTGGGTCCTGTGTGTGAGCACTCCACACCTCTCTGTGCTCAGCATTCTCTAGGCCCTGTCCTTAATCCCTCTTTACACACCAGTGCTCACGGTCATCTGAATCCTATGGTGAGTGCCACACTCACATATACGTGCTCAGTTTTCCCTGAATATTATTTTGGAGTGCCCCTTATCTTCCAGTACTCTGCATCCTCTGTTTCCTCTAGGTGATCTTCCCTCATTCAGCAGTGCTCAGCATATTCTGGGACCTCTGGGTGAATGCCCCTCAACTTGCAGTGCTCAGTCTCCTCTGTGCCATGTGCTAAGTTCACATAACCAAACTTATTGAAGTCTCATCTGGTTCCTGACTATGATCAAATGTAGTTGAACATTGCACAGACTTCTCTAGGTCCTGCCAAAATCTCACCACATTCAACATTGCTTAGGGTACTCTCATTCCTGTGGGTGAGTGCCCATCACCCATTAGTGCTCTGATTACAATGGGTCCTCTTGTGATAGCCCCTCTCTCAGCCTTCTGTGCTTAAATTGCAATTTTCACATTACCTGTCTTTCTTAGTCTTCTTTGTGACCTGGGGGTGAGCGCCCTTCACCGAATAGTGCTTAGTCTCCTCTTTTTCTGTTTTCTCATTTAACTAACCATTTCTTATTCATTTTATCTGGGTGATTTTGTGGAAGATCCATCACGTTAGTGTGTTTAGTCTTCTCTGTGTCCTGTTTTAGGTTTCCTAAGGTAATTCTTGCCCACACTCCTCTGAGTCGTGTGAGTGAATGCCCCTCACCTGACATTGCTTAGTCTTCTCTGGGTATTTTCCTTAATCTCCCTTCACAATCCATTGCTCAGTGTCATCTGAATCCACCTTTCACACAGATGTTAATTTTTTTCTGAATAGTGTGTTGGAGTGCCCCTTACCATCAAGTACCCTGTCTCCTCTGTGTCCTCTGCATGAGCACCCACATCCAGTGGTGTCCAGTATATTCTGGGACCTTATGGTGTGCACCACCTGCCTAGCAGTGCTCAGTCAACTCTGTGACATGTGCTGAGTTCCCATAACCTAATTTAACTCAACCTCCTTTGCCTCCTGTTTGTGATCATAGAGAGCCTAACATTGCTCAATCTTTTCTGGTTTCTGTCTTAATTTCACCTGCCCCACAATTACTCATGATCTTTTGAATCCTGTGGGTGAGTGACCCTCTACCAACATTGCCCATTATTATCTGTGTCCTGTACTTAATCTCCATTCACACACCATTACTCAGGGTCCTCTGAGTCATGTGGATGAGCACCACTTTTCCACCAGTGCTCAGTCCCCTGTGGGTATTATTGGAGGTTAGAGTTGTAGGAATAGTGTTCTGTTTCCACTGAGCCCTCAGCAACTTGTTTCTTTGAGTGACATATCTGGGAGTGTCCCATTCCTTCTAATGCACCATTTCAGACATTATCTGTGTCAAGGCCAACATTTGTGTGAAATTTTAGAGAAATGAGAATACTTCCTGTTCCAAAAACCTCAACAGGTCCTTTGTGCTGCCATGCAGACAGGCTCCTCTCCAATGCCTGAAAACCCAAGACAATTTTTAAGGATGTCAATGCCCACATTGACAATTTCCTCACCTTTTATCAAAGAACTGATGTCTTATGGGTGATGTAGTTCAGACAGGATTTCTGACATTTTTCTGAAGAGTGGAAGAAAATATATAAAATATATTTAAGAATTTTCAGAATCTTCTCTGATATGTCACTAGTTGCTCCCTTTTGACAAAAGAGTAATCCTTGTAGGAAAGTTGAGTGAGGCAAATTTCACTCTGTAAATTGCAGTGTGATATGTGTCCATGGACAATTTTCTGTCAACATGGAGGACTTCTCCAGACCTTTGAAAATGCTTCATTTTCAAACCACCTCTAAACTACCTGAGACCATCACCTGAGGGACTCCCTTGATAGGTTTCAAAGACTGTGAGTTACCTTGATGAGCACACCTCTTCCAAAGAGGTGTGCTTCTTCTGACTTCTGTGGTAAACAAAAACTTACTTAACATTGTTCATGCTTCTCTGGGCCCTGTCCTAATTCTCCCCTCACCCATCATTGCTGAGGGTGTTCAGGATTCTTTGGGTAGTGCCTCTCACCCACAGTGCTTCAACTTCACTGGGTTTTCTAGTTGATTGCACCTATCCTACAGTGGTTAAGTCTTCTTTGATTAAGCTGCTAAATACACCGTATCTGTCTTTAATCAGTCTCATTTTGGTCCTGAGTGTGAGTGTCCCTCACTTAATAGTGCTCAGTCTTCTCTGTTACTTTATTCTAAGTTCCCTAAACATTCCTTGTTCATTCTTCTCTGGGTCAGTTGTGTGAGTGCCCTCAACTAATACTACTCAGTCTTTTTTCCATCTTGTTGAATCTTCCCTAAGGCAATTCTTGCTCAGACTTCACTGGGTCCTGTAGATGAGCTTTCACCTGAGAGTGCTTAATATTCTCAGGTTCTGTGCTTAATCTCCCTTCACACAACATTGCTGAGTGTCACTTGAGTACTGTGATGAGTGCCTCTCCACACAGGTGCATATTTTCCCCTGAATATTGTTATGGAGTGCTTCTTACCCTCCAGTAAACTGTCCCCTCTATGTCATCTCAGTGATTGCACCTCATCCAATAGTACTCAGTATTCTTCTGGACCTCTGGGTTAGCACCCCTCACCCAGCATTTCTCATTCTCCTCTGGACCATGCACTCAGTTCCCCTAAATATCCTTTCTCAGCCTTATCTGGCTTCTGTGTTTGAGAATATATAACCTAACAGTACTCAACCTTCTCTGATTTCTCACTTAAACTCAAATCCCCCAACATTGCTCCGGGATTTCTGAATCCTGTGGTGAGCACCCCTTGCACACAGTTGCTCATTTCCCTGAACCCTCTTACCCAGCTCTGCCTACTTCAGTTCTCAGTCTTCCATTCATCATCTTGTTAGCATCCCCTTGACCACCTGTACTCAGGATCCTCTGGTTCCTCTTCATTTGTGCCACTCACCCACCAGTACTCAGTCTCCTCTGGGTCTGTGAGTGAGTGCCCTCAGGTAGCAGAGCTCAGGATCCTCCCTGACCTATGCACAACCCAGTTGTTCTTCATTGCAGTTTTTTTCTCAGTCACCTTCTGGTGTGTATCACACTCTCTCTAGTGATACTTCTTTATGAAAATACTGTTAGGGACTTCTTCTTGCTCCCTGGGCACCCTTGATCTTTGTGATTTAGTGAGTCTTTCCTGTCTTGCCTGTACCAGGTGGAGCTGGTTGGGGGATTGACTCTGGGCTCCTGTTTGAAATTCTGTGGTGCTTTCTTCACGTGTGGGGCAGGAGTGCTTCTGAACCCATGGTGCACTTCATGGTCCAATTTGTGGTGGTTCACGGAGACAATGGACCCCCAGGCTGTTCTGTCACTTAGTGGATATATCTGAGTCTGCTGACAGGCTTTCTGCAGGGTGTCCTTCCTAACTCTACCAGGTCTGGCTGTGCTGAGGTTCAGAAGGCCTGAAGCAGACATTTCCTTCACCCACACCTGAGCCTCCCTCTGCACAGGTTCCCTTATTCCCAGGGCCCTCCCTGGCAAAGGCTTGAAGAAGGGTCTCTGTTCTCTCAGGTCCTCCTGTGGTCCTTCAAGTGCTCTGATTCAACTGATGAGAGCTGATGTCATCCTTATTACCTACTTCCTCATTTTCCTGGACCCTTTCCCAGAGTGGTCAGCTGCTCCCAGCAGAACGTGCTGTACATTCTGATTGTGTGTTCTCCTTTCCTATATTTAGTTCCAGTGTTTTGGGGTCATTCCCATATTGTACTCTGTACCCAGTGGGAGGAGCAGCACTGAGGAGAGCTACAGAAGACCAGGGCAAGCACGTGTGTTGGATAAAGTTGTGTTTTGACTGAATGGAGGCCTTTCTTAGGTTCTGAGCCTCTCCCTGTGCTGCTCCATGCCCCGTAGCCCTACTGGAACTTCAGAGGCCCCCAGGTTTCCTCACCTTCACCTACCTGTGTTTGAGTGGGTTTCAATCACCAGGCTCTCTGCGAACAGTTATGAGCTTATTTTTAACTTCCCTGGTGCAGAGGATGTGTGACCTGGGCTTCATTAATAATCTTAAGACACCATCTCTCCATGGTGGATTCCAAGTATCAAGTGCTGATCATCAACTGTTTTGAGTTGACTGTGCTTCTGAGTCTATAGTTATCTGACTGTGGCCATGGCACACCAGGACAAGGTCAGTCTCATAGGAAGTGTTCACTGTTCTCTATTCACAGAGACTTTCCCTGAACCATCAATGACTGATAGGTCAGTACAATTCTGTCAAGAATGGTGGTGGATATTTTCATTCATAAATAACATAAAACAAATCAAATAAATATTTGTTGCATTCGGCTTCTTTTTGAAGTAAAATTGTCTATTCCTGGTGGAATGGCTACTAGATTGGGGTGCAGGAAGCAAATTCTAGATACACTTTTCCACATTATTAACTTTTGCTCAATTACTGTATTAAATGGAGTTAATGCAACAATGAATACATCAGCCCACAGCAGACAGTGGCTGCCAATTTCTGTGTTGTAGATTCCTCATGTGACCTGGGTTGGGCATGGCCAGGAAGAGAACTGAATACCGCAGTGTCCTGTTGTTCTGTGAATGTGAGTCAGGTGAGTCCTGATTATGGATGATAGACAAACAGGGTGACTGTGGATATGACTCAGATAAGTCCTGAGCAGGTGTGATAGAAAGACTGTGTGCAGTGATCCTCAGGTTGTAGGTTTGAGAACAGAAGCCCAGAGAAACTTCACTCACTTCCTCCCTCTGAAACTCAGAGTTGGCTCACAGATCCAAGAACTCATTCCTACTCATGGCCAGCTCTGGCTTCTGTGCACAGATTTTCAGGCACACATGGCACCTAGTGATGTGAAGCAGAGGTGGGTTGTTTTGGCTTAAGACTTGCTCTGTCAATATCCCAGCTGTGGAGCCTCATCCAGTCACTGCATTTCCTGCTCCCCTCCAGGGTCCACAGCTTCTGTCCTCACCAGGCTCCTCCTACCCTCTTTCCCCTCCCATTGCTCTTCTCCTGTGGTATCCCTGGTGCTTCCTTCTTGAGAAACACAAATTCTGGCCAGAGTTGGGCTTTGGTTCTGATTGCCTCCTCTAGGCCTGAAGCTTATAATATCACACTTTTTTTCTATGTAGAGCAATCCACAGGGATTTCAGGATAAAGAGAATTCACTGAATACTGAGAGGGAAGGGACAGTATTCACCGTTGTGGGTCCTGAGGACCAGTTCTGGCAACATAAATTCAAGCAGGGCCAGAAGGTTAGATGGCACACTCATGGGCAAAGGCCTTTCTTAAAATCAAAATACCAAATTCCAGTGAGGAGGAGTTGAAAGGGACAATTCCAAACATATATATCCTAGGACCAAGTGAGAAGAACTTGGAAAGCTCATTGGAAATTGGAGAAGCACATGCCCCAGCCCCAAGCTCACCATCCTGTGGTCACTGATAAAGACAGAGCAATCAGATGAAGCTCTGCCACTGGACCATGTTTACATTCCTGATAACCTGGATAATGTTAAACTTCCCGAATAAATGCCTTGTCCTCTCAAGCCTTTGTTAGGCCTTATTATGGGAACAATTTCTCATTTCTTCCACCTCCTGGTAAGAGATTGACTTCTTTCATCTTCATGATATTCATTGACATGTTTCAGATGCTGCAACATTTACTTTGTACTAATCTCATTTCAATAGTCATGTCTCTTTGTTCTTTTCTCATAGAAGCACCCATCCCCAGAGGACTTTACAATCTGCTTTTCCCCAATGAGAGTTCTAAGTTGGACCCCTCAATTGACCCAATTTTTAAAAGGGAACTCCAAACTTCTTGCCCCTTGCTGTCCCCTTTCTGCTTTTAAGCAGCCAGATTGATTGGTGCCCCTTTTCCTCACAGAAGAAAGGAGTTCCTAAAGCAAAAGGTGGGGGGGGGAATGAAGCCAGAATTTGGGACAGGCAGTTAGTGTAGAAATAGGGGAATGGGTCAAATTGAGGAAATGAAGGCAATGAAAGTCATCTGCCTCTGGAAGTTGGAATAGCTATTGTTAATGATCATGTAAGCACAGTGCAACTGATGGTGCTAAGGCAACAATACAAGAGAATACCAACTCAAGAGAATGAATATGCATGACACATGTATGAGCATGATTTCTCATTATGAACAACTGAAGGGGGGAATGTTGAGAACAAGGTGACATCTGTGCAGCCATGTTGTATGAACAAGTCATTTTGGGAACTGTCCCATAAAATCTCTTCCCAGGGAAGGGTGCACAGGTACTACCCTTCAGAGCCAATACAGGACAAACAGGATGTACTGGGCCCCTGGGTGTCACCACCCATGGCAACAATTGTGTGGGTATTTATTGGAGGTGGAGTGGAAATAAAATACTTCTATTCCTGTGCTGCTTCCTTGCTTGTTTGCTTATTCCCTAGCTTATTGAGGGAAAAGAGCTTGCTTGATTTTAGAGAAAGAGAGGCTTTGAAAGATAGGCTTTGCTTATAGAGAAAGTTTTAGAGAAAGAGAGGCTTCTACGCTTATCATAGATCTATTTCTTCTTAGAGTTGCATCCCGCATGCTGTGAACTAGGTGCTACCTATCTGAGGGCTAGCTGCTTCTTCTAGCTTCTTCTTCTCTCCACTAGCCGCTTCTGCTTACTGCTGCTCCTTTCCTTCCACCTACTGCCCGCTTATATTCCCTCCAGGAGGTGGAGGGCGGGGCCACACCAGTTGAGATCAGGCGAGAAGCCAGCTGCCCTATCACGGAAAAGGTTAAAATGAGCAGGCCCGAGCAGAAGCACTTAGGAACACCTGTGCACGTGTTTTGTACGTGGACTTAACTGAATATGGCCAATGACAAAACACCTGGGTATGCTTATATCAATCAACCTCCTCACTGCTGATGTCATCAAAACAACCATCATCCCAGTGCAGCCCACATGGCACAGCCCCCAACACCCGGGGTTTATCAAGGTTGTTAAGAGATATCTGTCTGAGAAATGGGCAGCTGCCTGGAAACCTTATCTATCAAGGACAGGGGAGGGGGCCTAGACCTGACACATCTCCTGCATAGTTCACCCGATCCCTCCTCCCTTCTTCCTCCAGGACCATTCAGTTTTGGCGGGACCCAATGAGATTCAAATAAATTGGCAAGAACCAACCAAAAGAAAACAAATGTTTAGCTGTTCAAATGTTAACCAGTAATGTACAGGTGTTTGTATGTGAATGATTGGAAATTTCTTAAGTAGAGTGCTTTCTCATCCCTCGGGCCACTCCCCACACAGCCATGGTAGTGGTTTCAGGGGCAGGTGCAGTCCAGTCTTGAACTTGCAATAAAACCTCGTTGTGTGATTTGCATTGCCATGTGTGCACGTTGAGTTTCTGGGGATCGGTCGATATTGAACAAAATAGTAGCTTAGGAGGGGAAACCCAATAAATGGAAAGTGAAGTGTCCCAATTCAAAGATCACTTAAGCCCTAGCTCCACACTGCATGCTCTACTGTGGTGAGCACTCACCACCCTATTCTCTGTGTGGCTACTAGGCCTCTAGGCTATTTCCTGACTCTGAAGAGGAACCGAGTTTTCCTAGTCCTGGGGTCAGAGGGCAAATCCACTGGTGCCAGTGCTAAGCTTGTTGACTCACATCCTCTCAGGCAGCTCTCTGTCCCAGCCTGTTCCACTGCACCTTGGGGGGTTGATAGCCTGCAGCAGGAGCCAGTGGAGTAGGCCATCACCATGAATTGAGCAGCCAATTGAGCACAGCACCACTTCACAGGATTGGATGGAACTGAGAGCTGTCAGGAATCAGTGGGAACAATTGTCCTGTCTGGACATGGATGGATTTATCTCTCACAGAACTGCCTACTACTTATAGCCTGGTTTCTCATTGACCAGGAAAAAAGGATAGAACCATTGCTTTAAAAACGCAAGACTCTGGAACTGCTAACTTCGTCTATCCTCTCACCCTCACAGGTAAGCCGGTGCTTGTCTTGAATGTAAGCTTAAAGCAGCCAGGAGTGGAACAATCTCTGGTTGCCATGGAAACCGTGATAGCCACCGTAGTTCTCGGATCAACCCTCTGTGACCTCAGGTGGAATCTGGGGTGCAGGCCCCATGTCCCATGAGCCAGTCTTCAAAGTTCTTGTTGCACAAGGCTTCACAAACCCTTTGGGGGGCCCAACCAAGTGCCTTCTCCCACTGAAGCCTAGAAGCCCGTGCAAAACTTCACAGCCTAGCTGCCCAATGCCTGCTCGCTCCTCTTTGATTACTTAGTTGAATGGTTCTCATGTCACAGGAGACCTGGTAAGCAACTGATGCAATTTTCTTAGTGGAAGTGAATGCACCTGAATGAATGTGGGATCAAGGATCTGACTTTCAGCCACGGTCTCTCTGTAATGAACCTTGAGAGGAATAACTGAAGTCATAAGGAGCAGAAAAATGAAATTGTATGTGGAATGTTTTCTTTTTGTCACCACATTTTGCTTCTGGAACTCCAGACCCCATGAGCCTTCAACACTTGCCTTTGCCTTTTTATATCTCACAACAGTATCTGGCTAAATTGCTGAAGCACCCACTCACAACTTCCTCTGCCTCAGCCTTTCCTGAGATGATGGGCAAGATCCATCACCAAAACTGCCTTGTCCATTATGCACCAGTCTCTGCTGTTTAGAATTTTTCCAAGGAAAATGACAAAAGGAAATAAAAGAAAAAGATAGGTTTGAGGAATTTATAAGTAATTTGTGAATATATTGGTTAGGGTTGCATGTGAGAATGATCCCCAAAATCTCCATTCTTAGTCACCAGTTGGACATGTTCTCAATCCCACATAGTCCTGCCTCTGCCCCTTCTCCTGGCATCCTTGGATCCCTGATACAAATTTGTGCTCAGGGATCAGTAACATCCATTTTTCTCCTTCAGTGAAGAGGGAACAAATCTTTCCCTTAAGACACACTACTGGTCTTGGGTATTGACATGCAAAAGAGTTTCTTGCTGGATTCTTGTGAACAAGAGGATTAAGAATTCCTTAGGCATTGTTTGGCTTGGTCATGATTGCTTGTCCGCATACATTTTCACAAAGTAGGACTGTAAGTGATCAAGTGCTGTAATTCAGAGAATCCATCCCCGTCCTGTCGATATAGACCATCACTTAGAGTGCCTGCCTCGCATGCTCCAGGCATGGCTCAAGTCCCCAGCTGCTCTGTTAGATTGCAGAAATAACAAACAATCGAGACTGATTCGGAGCCTCTCAACCTTCCTTCCTCTCACCTCTTTCTTTGCTTTTCTCCTCTCCTCACAAAATTTATCAACACTGGAAAACGGCACCAGTTTCACATGCAACCCATTTCCACTGACACATTTTAGTTTGCAAATGTGCTCTGAGAGCACGGTGTTGCAAACTCACCCGCATTTCTTCAGAGTACTACTTCCACCACCTCACTCTACTCTCCTTAGGACAGAGATCACGGGTCTCTCACCAGTATGCTTGTGCAAATCATACTTCAACCCCTTAATACACTGTGCATTGTTCACCACTTTTCGGTGGCAGAAGATTTGAAATGACACCGCACTTGTACCTGGAACTCTCCTGGCTTCTTGGACACACTCCCATGCTCACTGCCAATGAAGGGGACTTCCACACCTGAGCACTTTCCAAGAGAGCTTCAATGTCAACTGGAAAACCAAGAGGTGATCACAAAAGACAGCTGCTCTTTTCCCTGGAGTTTCTCTGACACTTTTGCTTTGTGTTGGCTTGCATGTGAATTCTTGATGAATCTTGGTAGGATTTGGGGCTGTATCATTGTTAGCCTCTATTGGTAGCATTCAGGAGTATCACAGGGGATTTACAACCCACTCTCCCAAAATCATTGGAGCTCCAGTGTCAAGAGGAATGGAGCCCATTTATAGACTCTTGTTAATATTGATGGACTTCCTCAAGAGATGCAGCATAGAATTGGGTGAAGCAGAACAACAACTTGGGTTATGAGCTGCTCTCATGTTTACTGGGGTTCTAGGAATGAATGCATTGTGCTTTGGAGGGTGAGGAATGACACAAGAACCCCTCTTTCCAAGATCTCACACTGGAAGAAGAAAATCAGAGATATTAGGCATATGGTATGTGGGCAGTGGAAGAAAGAAGTCAAGAAAGAAAACACGTTTGACAATTTGCTCATGCTTTTAGTACCCTTTTCCACCTCAGTAATTCTATTCAAATGTGGGTTATTATGGAACCACTTCTGTTTTGATATTCAGGTTTTGCTGTCGTAGAGTCTTCACAGTTGAATATTCATAGTCCTGTTGGAGATTAAATTTCTGAGATTGTGCTGCACTCTTCTTTCAGAGAACCAGAGATTAGTGTTGTGTATCCTAGGATCAGCTGGTTAATTTACAGGTCATGGGTAGGTGCTGTGATGTTAGGGAAGCCTTTGCTCATGGTTCTTGTATCGAAAAATATAGGATTCAGTCTACATATATTTGGCTGTCCCTGGGGAGCAAGAGAAAGAGAGAGTAATTTGCAAGGGCATTGATGTACTTTCAAAAAATTAGGGTCACTCTTCATGGTGGCATACAGAATGAACGGGCAATAACTACTTCCTCTCTTTGTAGTGTATTATGAGGCTGAATATATGTCATGGAGTTTGCAGGTTGACCATGAACAATGACGAGTTTCATATTGTCACTTCTCTGAAGTTGTTTTCCAGGAAGTCCCTCTGCAGCTCTTCTTGCCGCCCAAATGTCCTTACTCTCTCCTTTTGAAAATTCAGTTTGGAAGCTCTGCATCATTCCACTTTCAGCAGGGTCAATGTTGAAAGCTGGTGGTATGCCCTGTGAAACTCTGCTCATCATGCCATCACCAGGCTTTTATTCATTCACGGGCTTGTAGGCTGCTTCCTCCCGGGGCTGGTTAGATGACTCCTGGTAATATCGCACACAGCCTTGGGACCTAGTGGCATTTGTCTGGTCAGAAAGATGAACCATTGTGCGAATGCAGACATTTCTGCATCTTGAGATGGTTTGAAGTGCCCCTAGGAAAATCACACTGGGAAAGTTTCTGGGTGCAGTGGAGAATTAATGTAGCACCCAAGCAGGTGGGGCCTGGCAATTGCAGTGAGCACAGAACTACTCTCCTTTCTAGTCAGGTCCGTCGTGTCCTCCATCACACATGCTGAGTGAGTGACTCCCTCCTTTCTTCATGAGCCACCAGAGGAGCCAAACACATTCACGTCGAGCACGCACATCCCATGTTCCAGCAGTCTCCTTTGCAGACTTTGTAGGTTAGTAGTGGAAACCCAAAAGATGGAATGTGATGTGTCTCAATTCAATGATAACTTAACCCCGGTGCTGCACTGCATGCTCTACTGAGCTGAGCGCTCACCACCTATGTCTCTCTGTGGCTGCTAAGCCTCTAGGCTAGTTTCCTGACTCTGAAGAAAAGCCGGGCATTCCCAGTCCTTGAAGAGTGGGGTCGGAGTGCAAATCCACTGGTCCCGGTGGTAAGGTTGTTGAGCCACGTCTTCTCAGGCAGTCCTTGGTCCCAGCTTGCTGCACTGGACATTGTGGAGGCTCATAGCGTGCAGTAGAACCAGTTGAGCAGGCTGTCAGTGTGAATGTTGAGGTCAACGGAGCACAGTACCACCTAGTGTGCCTGGGTGGAAGTGCGAGATTTCAGGCTTCAGTGGGAACACTGGTCCTGCCTGGATATGGAGGGATTTATCACCCACGAGGCTGCATGCCGCTTACAACCTGGTTTCTAGCTGGCCAGGCAAGAAGGATAGAATCATTTCCTTAACAAAACAAGACCCTGGCACCCACTCCATTCATCTATCCTCTTATCCTCACAGCTGAGCCGGTGCTTGTCTTGAATGTGTGCTGGAAGCAGCCAGGAGCGAAATGGTCTCTAGTTGCCATGGGATCCAGGATGACACCATGTTCTCGGGCCACTCCTCTGTGACCTCAGGTAGAATCTGGGGTGCAGGCACCATGTCAAGTGAGCCAGTATTCAAAGATCATCCTACACAAGGCTTCACAAACCCTCTGGGAAGTGCAACAAAGTGCCTTCTCCTACTGGTGACTAGAAGCCCCGCGCCCAAAACAACCTAACTGCCCAGAGCCTTCTCCATCCCCTTTGTTTAGAGAACTTCTCCCATGAATGTTTCTCATATCACAGGAGAACAGGTAAGCAATAGATGCATTTTTCTGAGTGGAAGTGAATGCACTTGAATGAATGTAGAATCCAGGGTATGACTTTCAGTAACGATCCCCCTGTAATGAATCTTGAGAGTAATAACTGAAAACATAACAAGCAGAAAATTGAAACTGGAAGAGGAAAGTTTTCTTTTTGCCACCACATTTCTCTTCTGGGACCCCAGACCCCATGAGCCATCAACACTTGCCTTTGCCTTCTTATATCTCACTACAGCATTTGGCTAAGTTGCTGAATCACCCCCTCATTGAGGGAAACAGGCATAGCACAGGAGGAACAACTTCCTCTAGCTCACCCTTTCCTGAGATGATGGGCAAGATCCATCACCAAAACTGGCTTGTCCATTATGCACAGGTCTCTGCTGTTTAGAATTTTTCAAAGGAAAATGACAAATGAAAAATAAGAAAAAAATAGGATTGAGGAATTCATCAGTAGATTGTGGACATATTGGTAGGGTTGCATATGTGAATGATCCCAAAGTCTCCATTCCTAGTCACCAGTTGAGCATATTCTCAATCACACATATTCATGCCTCTGCCCCTGCTCCTGACATCCTTGGATCCCTGAACAAATTTGTGTTCAGAGATCAGTTACATCCGTTTTCCTCCTTAAGTGAAGAGGGGAAAAATCTGTCCCTCAGGACACACCACTGGTCTTGGGTATTGACATGCAAAAGAGTTCCTTGCTGATTGTCATGAACAAGAGGATTAAGAATTCCTTAGGCATTGTTTGGCTTGATCACTTTTGTTCCTCTGTATACTTTTTCACAAATTACGACTGTAAGTGGTCAAGTGTTGTAACTCAGAGCAGACATTTCTGTGCTGGCGATATAGACCATCACGTAGGGAGCCTGCCTCCCATGCTCCAGACCAGGGTTCGAGACCCCAGCACTGTTAGATTACTGAAATTACAAACAAACATATGAGCCTGAATCGGAGCCTTCCAACCCTCCATCCTCTTACCTGTTACTTTTCTTTCCTCCTCTCCTCACAAAATGAATCAACACTGGAAAACAGCACCAGTTTCACATGAAACCCATTTCCACAGACACCTTTCAGTTTACATATGTGCTCCAAGAGAGCAATGCTGCACACTCACCTGCATTTCTTCAGAGTACTACTTCCATGACCTCACTCTACTCTCCTTAGTGCGGGGGCATATGGAATTCCATCCAGTGCTTGACAAAGATCCTCTGGAGGATGATTGCAAAGGCTCATCCTAAAAGGAATTGCCAGATGTTTTGCTCCAAAGCATGGTGTTTTCTCTGCTGTGTTTCTCTGATAATATATTACTCATTTCAGTCTGAACGGATTGCTTAAGGGGATGTAGGGAATACAAGAAAAATTCCAGAAAATATTACCTACAATCTGAAAAACAATGGGTCTTTACCACTAACAAAATTAAAAATAATTTTGCAACCGTGAAATGAGTCCCTGAAAGCCTCTGGAGAAAATAGTTGTAGATCTGCCTTTGTCTCCAACAGGCTGGTTAAATTTTAACAATGGTTTTGTTTATGTGTGGTGGTGAGGTAAGAGAATAAGGTTCCACAACATTCCTTCCTTCCTACAAAGAATATGTCACCCCTATAATAAATGTTGGCACACAATAACCATTGGGACTGCTGCCCTCCTGTAACCCTTAACTCAGCAATTTAGATATTAACCAGAGGGACCTAATAGAAATTGTCACATGAGATTACTTGTCTATCACTTTAACTGCGAGAAAAATAAGAATAGTCTTAGGTCACATAGAGTTTAGATATTAAGGAAATAAACATTGTATTAGCTCATCAACATAGTTAAATATTCTTAAAACAATTGTGATTAGGTAAGGATGATCCATAAGGTTGTTGTTTTCTGCCTATTCTTTGGAAACTTCTTTAATATTAACCACAAGATTGCCATTATAGCCTGAAGAAAAATGTATATAAACCCAGCCTTCCCCAGAATAAAGTGGGATTGATTGCACCAGAACTAGAGTCTGTGTCTTTCATTCTCCATCCATCGCCAACGCTGTCTCCCCGCGCCCCATTTACCGGTGTGGAACCCATGGACTCCTGCTAGGGCTGGACCACGGCACCTTAGGACAGAGATCAAGGTCTCTCATGACTATGCTTATGCCAATAACTCTTAACCACCTTCCTCCCCTGCTCATTCTTCACCAGGTTTTGGTGGCAGGAAATTCAAAATGACAACCGCACTTACACCTGGCTCTCTCCAGGCTTTGTGTACTTACTCCCATACCCTCTGCCAATGAAGGGGACTTCCACACTTGAGCACATTCCACGTGAACCTCAGTAACAAGTGGAAAACCAAGAGGTGAACACAAAAGACAGCTGCTCTTTTCCCTGGAGTCTCTCTGACTGTTTGGCTATGCAGTGGCTTGCTTGTGACTTCTTGATGAATAATGGTAGGATTTGGTACTGAATTGATGTGAGCCTCGATTGCTAGCATTCGGGACTGTCATGGGGGATTTACAACCTACTCTCAAAATATCATTGACTCCAGTGTCAAGAGGAATGGAGCCCTTTTATGCACTCTTGTTAATTTTGATGGACCCCCTCAAGAGATGCAGCCTAGAATTGGGTGAAGAAAACAACAACTGAGGCTGTGAGTTGCTCTCATGTTTACAGTGGATCTGGGAATAAATGCATTGTGCTTTGGAGGGTAAGGAATGACACAAAAAGACCTCTTTCCAAGATCTCACAACAGAAGGAGGAAACCAGAGATAGTAGGCATATGGCATGAGGGTGGGAGATAGAAACACGTCAAGAAAGGAAGCGGATTTGACACTGCAAATGCTTGAGGAGTGCTTTTTCTTCTCAGTAATTCTATTAAAGTGTTGGCAATTATGGAACCACTTCTGGTTTGATATTTATGTTTTCATGATGTAGGGTCCTCACACTTGAATATTCATAGACCTTAGGGGGTATAATATTCTGAGATTGTGGTGAACTCTTCATTCGGAGAGCCAGGGATCAGTATTGCAATTTCCAGGATCAGCTGGTTTAGTTTGTGATGTTAGGAAAGCCTTTGCTCATGGTTCTTGTGCCAGAAAACTATAGGAATCTGTATACGTATGTTTGACTGTCCTTTGGGAGCAACAGAAAGAGACAGGACTTTTCAGGGTCACTGATGTACTTGCAATGACATTAGGGTCGGTGTTCATCATTGCATACAGAATGAACAGACAATAACTACTTTCTGTATTAGTAGTGTATGATGAGACTGTATATACATTGAGGAATGTGTGGATTGAACAAGAACAATGTCAAGTTTCATAGTCTCTTCTCTGAAGATAATTTCCAGGAAGACCTTCTGCAGCTTTTCTCACCCACCAAATGTCCTTACTCTCCCCTTTTGAAAATTCATTTTGGAAGCTCTGCACCATTCCACATTCAGAAGGGTCTATGTTCAAAGCTGGTGTTATTCCCTGTGAAAGTGTGCTCATCAAGCCATCAGCAGGCTTTTATTTCATTGACGGGCTTGTAGGCTGCTCCCTCCCGGGGCTGGTTAGATGATTCCTGACAATATTGATACCATCGTTTACTGGTGATGAGTTCTGCTCCTTCTAATGTTGAAGATTGAACACTAGAGAAGCACACAAAGGCAAGCATATTAAGCAGGTTTTATTTAAAGGGAATACAGGCTTCTCCATGAAGGAAGAAGGGGCCATGGCTGATGTTCTAAAGTCCCCAGAAGTGAGCGCACCCTACATCTTTTATAGGTTAAAGCCTCTTTTGTTCTCCAGTTCTCTCCCCCTTTATCTCTCCTTCCTGCCTTTGTGACTAGGCCTGGTTTTGCATTAAGTGAGAAGCCATGAGCAGGGGGAGGGCCAAGGTGATTCAGGCAGGCAAGGACCCAGGGGCAATTAAATAGCAGCTTCATGCTTGCACTCCTTGATAAAGGCAGGTAAATTTGGTAATCAATGGGCTCTGGAGCCCCTTGAAATTCCATTCTCCCAGGGACAGTCTCCAACTTCCAGAGGCAGATGACTTCATGGCTTCATTTCCTCGAATTCACCTGATTTCCTATTTCTACACTAACTACCTGTCCTTAATTCTGGCTTCATTCCCCCCTTTAGCTTTAGGAACTCCTAACTGCTGTTAGGAAAAGAAAGGTGGCATCCATCATTCTGGCTGCTTCAAAGCTGAAAGGGGGCAGTGAGGGTCAAGCAGTTTGGAGTTCCTTTTTTAAAAATTGGGTCAATCAAGGGGTCTAAGGTAGAAGTCTGGTTGGGGAAGAGCAGGTTGTAAAGTCATCTGGGGGTGGGTGCTCCTATGATAGAAGAACAAAAAGACATGAGTACTGAAATGAGATTAGTACAAAGTAAATGTTACAGCTTCTGGAACATGCCACTGAGTATCATGAAAATGACAGAAGTCAATCTCTCATCATGAGGTGGAAGAACTGAGAAATTGTTCCCATAACTAGGCCTAGCAAAGGCTGGAGAGGACAAGGCCTTTTTTTGGGGATTTTAACATTATCCAGGTTATCAGGAATGTAAACACAACATTTAACTCAATGTCATAGATGTCCTCAGAAAATATAGTTAAGCTACTTAATGTCATCTGATTTTTGTAAAATTCCCTTTATTGGTATAACCTGTGTTTAGTAGAGATCTCTATACTTCTGTTACTTGGGGATAGATAATCATACAAGCAAGCATAGATTAAGTCTACCTGTGTAGCTTAGGAAGGTCTGCAGGCCTTAAACTGACTAAAAATTTCTGATTCTGGCAGTTTCTCTTGATAGTTATCAGGCACATTTGCTGAAGAATCTTTCTTTCATTTGTAGCTTCCAGTCTTTATTCTAGTGGGCTAATACAAGTGTACATCTTAAGTTATATTTAACTATTATTTCTTTTAAATGCCCACGAATGGCTATATTTTGCTTTTAACTGTTTTGCAGGGTGCCTAAGATCAAGTTGACCTGGTTCCTGTCTTGTTAAAGAGTCAGCTGATTTCACACAGGGGCCACTCGTAGAGAACTTAAGAGCAGATTCTTAGCTCCACCAGTGCCAATGGTTAGGCAGGGTCTCCTTGATGAGGTGACTTCCTTTGGAAGCATCAAGGGATGTCTCCCTTTTTCTATGACCCTCCTCTGCAGCAGATGCACTGAGTGATTTTTCATCCTCTAGTCTCAACAATCTCCTTGATCAGGAGGTTGTGTGACCCAGAGTTGCAGCGCTCCTTAGAGAAGTTCTCTTATTCCTTGGGTTCAGGCTGACTTTGAGGGCAACATACTGTTTTTTTTTCTTGGCCTCTGTATTTAATTCCAATTTTTAAGTTTGATCTTAATCATCCAGCAAGCCAGTCTCACCAGTCATAAAGTAAGAGTACTGGGCTTTAACTTCAATGTCCATAACTTTACAATTATTTACCCTTTTATCTAACTGGAGTCTGCATTAGTACTGGAAGTTACCACTATCTGTTCTGGTATCTGTTACCACTATCTGTTAGGTGATGGCTTATTATCACAAGTTACCTAGGTTGCGTGTTCTTGAAGTAGCTACTTCTGCAAAACATTAACAGGTAATAGTTTTACAAAATAAAATTAGCAAGAGTAAAAATATATTCTGCTTGTATAATAGCTATCTTGAATTTTGACTGAGAACCACATTATATCCCCTATTTGAGATCACAGTACTTTTACAATAAGAACCAATTTTTTGATTATAACTTTAAGTAAGCTGAAGTCTGACTTATTTTGGAGTCACTCTAACATGCAGTAAGGTGGGAGGCAGAGCCTTATCTCAGGTAGGGCGTGGTTCTTTACAGATCTTAAGTGTTCTAATTCTGATGTTGATCTTTGCTTCTTCCTTAAATATCAGTAAGTAGTTTACATATACTGTTTCCTGAGTCTATATAAACTTTATAATTAACACAATTTAACATTGTATATAAAACATGAATCAAAGAAAGACTGAGAAAGTTTTTAACTTTCCTTTTGTTTGTCAAAGTGGCAAAATGCTTTTTTATGTTTCACAATATTAATTTTTAAACAAATTGAACTCTAATGTTTAGAAAGACATTTACATTTAAAATTCTTTATCTCAGTATAAAAAGTAACAAATTTTACACATACCCCATTGATAACAGGTCCTATAATAGAACATTAAATGATAGAAATTAATCCCCAATAAAATTTACTCTTTATAAGTTTAAAATTACCATTACAGACAAGTTTAATCTGGAGAATAGCAGCTTGATAAATTCCCTGCTTTAAAAACTTGTATACCTGAAAAATATGGACACATTTAATATACAACTAGTGAACACTTCACAATTACCTTGACATTTTTATCTTACCAAAATTAGGTTTTTAAAAAAATGTAGACTCTGTAACATAGTACAATACTCTAACAGTTGTTTAACCATAATTGTATAAACCCCAATTTTTAAGACTAATTGTTCTAAAGAATAAAACATAAAGTTAAGAGTAAATTAGTGTTTCTAAGAAATTCTTGTCATTTTACCATATAGATTAAACTTTGGTTTATATCAGAACATCAGTATTTCCCCTTAGGAAAAACCTTAAATAGCTTTAGCTGTCTCATATACATACAACAAACTTAGTTTCATGCAAATTTGTTGAAACTTGCCCTTACTTACACACAGACTTTCTTAGCACTTACTTAGACCCTCATGTATTTCATCACACAAACACTTTCTTACCCAGAAACATTTCCTTTTCCCTTTTCTAAATATATTTCCATACCCAGAACCTTTTATTTTCTCTTTCCTATTTGTTGACCCCTTTTTTTCACATTCTGAAACAACAATTATGAAATCTCTGAATTTAGATAAATTGCTTTATTTTAATAATATTAAATGTTTTTTTTTGTTTATAGTACTCTAATTGAAACACAGTTGAAACTTTTGGGACCCTTTGTATATAGAATTGCACTTGTTAGGACATAACTCTTAGTAACCTTGTTTTTAGTTTAGTGATGACACAAAGCAAGTTTAAATCCTTTTATTTACTAACCTATGAAAACACCAATAATGTTTAAGTATGTTACCCCATATAATTTAAGGAGTTAAAAATACTTGATGTTATTTAACAATTAGCATTTTAACTTTGTAAATTAATCAGATGTCTCTACAAACACATTTGAGTAATCCCATACATGTTAACTCTAATTCATTTATTCTGTGAAAACCAAGATATCAGACAAGTGTCCTGAACAGTATTTGCTGTCTCTTTCCTGTTGAAGAAAAGCCCTAGAAACAATTGATATTAGGCATTTTATTAACATCAATATTTTATTAGCTTGACCACCTAGAAACTTGCAAGTTATTTTCAAAGACATTTTACTTTTATTAGTTTACCCAATTTGAACCTTTAAATCACATGAATTAAAAGTATCTGGATCCATTTTTAAATTTTAATTTTAGGAGTGCTCAGTTTTGATACAGACAAAACATGACATCAGACAGCACGACATACAAATAACACAAAATCAAAGGCCTTGTAACTTTATAAGTGAATCTCCATTGCAATGTAACAGATATTCAAAAACTCTAGTTGAATAAAAAATAAAACTGATCAAAAAAATCATGAGCTCAAAAAATATAGAATTAAAAAACAAGAGTCCTGGAAAATTAAACAGCTGTTAATTACTTTAGTAAGGCACCATAAAATTTACTTTTGCTGGAGTTTAGGTAGGACTCTTTTTACTCTTTTGTTTCTTGGGTTTGAGACCGGTATCCTACTGAGCCTTTAGGCTTCTTTTATTTACATTTCAATGTAAGCCTTGACTGAGATCTGGAAGGATCTAACAGGTTTTAACAGAAACCTTGTGCCTAGGGCATTTTAGCCATCTCATCAGGGCAGGTTGGACATCAAAGAAAATTATGAGACCTTATTTTCCATTACTTTTGAGAATGAAGCTACTTTGCTAGGTTCCTCACTGAGATATGCCATTGGTTATTGAGCTGCCTATGGCTGCTTATCCAGGATTTATTTTCCCCTTTGTGACAAACAGGTTAAATCTTGCTTCATAGGTAAGCTGAGGACAGGAGCTTGAAGTAAGTCCCCTTCTTGATATTCCTGGGGCAGAATATTGTTCTATAGTGGCTATTTTCTGTAGTATTGAACCTGTTGATGACATAATTAAGCTCTATTTTTGAAATCTTATAATTCCTATTAGCTAAGAAGTTTGGGAGTTCTGCAATGACCTTTTGATATTCCTCCTGGGTGGGGGCACATAAAGGATGTAATTTACTTACTGGAGAACAATCACAGATGTTTTATCTCTGAATTTTGTTAAGTCCTTAGCTAAGGTTTGTCCAGAAGAGGTGAGGGTCATCTAAATCCTGAAGCAACTCTGTCTAGGTTAGTTAAGATACAGTATCTGGTTCCTCAAAGGCAAACAGAAATTGCTATTCAGAGTCTAGCATAGACAGGAAAAGTCATCTTTTAAATCTAACTTAGTAAACCAAGCAGCAGTTAGAATCCAAGATAAAAGTGTATGGATTAAGAACTACAGGGTGGGGGAAATTACTACTTCATTATTCTAAGGTCTTGGACTAGGCAGTTCACTTTTTAACTCCTAAAATGGGCAAATTGCATGGATTATTGCAAGGCATTAAAAGTTTCTATCAGTTTGAATGATCTTTAATAAGTCCTTTTTCTTACCTATATGCTCCCTTTTCTTTCTTTTTCATGTCTATTAAAAAATGGAAGATGCAACCTGGAGAAGATTATCTGAGGATTGATCAGGGCCACGTGCCAATTTTGTAATTTCCTCTAAATATTTGGGGCTGACTAAATGATAAATTTATACTTTAAAAGTAGGTGGCCCTTTATGGATTCAGGATTTAGAGTGGTGTGTTTTCTTATTGCTTTCCTAAGTCTCTCCATGAAAATAGCAGGACTTTCCTGAAGGCTGCATAATAGTTTTTTTAGGCATCCTACTCATTATTCAAATCCCAGTTAGGATGGTTTCTGTGAACTGCCTGTGCTATAGATGGTTAATAACATAATTTTCCAGGTGAAGTCAAATACCTGGCATAAGTTTTGAAACACCTTAATATTTATTAGGATCTTCCAAAAGCCTCCTTAAATTTATTTTTGTCTGTCTTAAGTTGGGGGGGTCCCCTCGATTTTCCTCCCTTAGTGGGCGATTCCTCAAGGCTTTCTCCTCTCATGGTAGAGATTATTGCTGTCAAGCATGGTAACATATGAAAGGCACTTTTCTTGATCATTTGTAATTTAGCAGTATGCAGGCTAGTGGTGAACCTGGCAATACTGTTGAGAGAGAAGCTCCCTTCTGAGTTAGAAGTATTAGGGACATCTCCCTAACTGAGCTTCCTTACGGTGCAGAAAAACCCATCTCTCACTACCTGGCTTTGCCAAAGTTATTTCTGGCCTTCTCCGACAAAGTGCTAGGGTCCTAGTTTGCCCTGTGCTAGAGACCCTGGGAGGATTCAGACTTAAGGGCATTGCTGCTTTCCTCCTGCCACTATAAACTCCTAATTATGAAAAATGATGACAAAAGTAAAAACTGTGCCTTTTGCCTATCTTTTTGCCCCGTAGACTAAAGGGATCTCTGGAAGGTGAGGGGACATCTATTGGTTGTTAGGCATATAACGCCCTTTGCTTGGAGGGTCTCATGGGAGGGGTTCTTAAATGCCTCCCTCTTGCAGCTTAAAGAGAACACCGTGAGCACATTTAAGCACAGGAACAGTAATGGGGAGACTCTAGTGTCCAGACTAGTGAAGGCTAACTATGCGAACAAAGGTAACCTAACATCCCAGGCCTTAATCCTACAGCTTGAATTCCTAATGACTGAACAGCAAGGGAAGGGGAGCATCCAGTAGGGAGTGGATGTGCGGAGGTGTTGTGCACTGTATGGCCCATATGGAGGCAAAGGTAATTGGTGCTTTCCCTCAGTGCCATTGTCTACCAATCACCCTGGATACCCCTCAGGGCTGTTGGGAGGGGGAGTCTGGAGAAGGAACCTTTGAGGTCCATCCGAGAGTAGCCCGGGCTGAGAACCCCTCAGTTGTTCCAACCCTTCCTCCGCCTCCATGAATCCTGGTCAGATCAGGACTAGGGACACTGTGTACTGGCGGCAATTGCACTCCAGGCCAGGACAAAAAAGTAGGAAACGGCTTCCACAGAGTCCAACATGCCTACAGAGCAGGTGATTGGAAACTTGCCTGAGACAGGAAACCTCTCACCCGAGTCTTAAGAATGGCGGCTGCACTAACTGCATTTAAGTAGCTGACAGGTGCCAATTTTGCCCTCCAAAAATAAAGATACAGAAAGATGTACCTCAAACAGATGTGGGGTGTGTGGAGACAGAAGCTTACTTACCTTGGTGTAAATCTCGGTGGAACTTCCAAATCTGATACCGCCGTTTACCGGTGATAAGTTCTGCTCCTTCTAATGTTGAAGATTGAACACTAGAGAAGCATGCCAAGGCAAGCATATTAAGCAGGTTTTATTTAAAGGTAATAATACAGACTTCTCCATGAAGGAAGAAGGGACCATGGCTGATGTTCTAAAGTCCCCAGAAGTGAGCACACCCTACATTTTTTATACGTTAAAGTCTCTTTTGTTCTCCAGTTTTCTCCCCCCTTATCTCTCCTTCCTGCCTACATCACTAGGCCTGGTTTTGCATTAAATGAGAAGCCATGGGCAGGGGCAGGGCCAAGGTGATTCAGGCAGGCAAGAGCCCAGAGGGCATTAATTAGCAGCTCCATTCTTGCACTCCTTGATAAAGGCAGGTAAATTTGGTAATCAATGGGCTCTGGAGCACCTTGAAATTCTATTCTCCCAGGGGCAGTCTCCAACTTCCAGAGGCAGATGACTTCAAGGCTTCATTTCCTCGAATTGACCCAATTTCCTATTTCTATGCTAACTAACTGTCCTTAATTCTGGCTTCAATATCTCACAGACACTTGGGACTGAGGTGCCTTTGTCTGGTCAAGAAGATGAACCATTGTTCGAGTGCAGATTGGCAAGATATTTCTGCATCTTGAGGTGGTTTGACAGGCCACTGGAAAAATCCCACCAGGTAAATTTCTGGGTGCAACAGAGTAGTAATGCAGCAGCCAAGCAGGTGGGGCCTGGAAGTTGCAGTGAGCACAGAACTACTCTCCTTTCTTGTCAGTTCCATTCTGTCTTCCATCCAACATGCTGAGTGAATGACTCCCTCCTTTCTTTATGAACAACCAGAGGAACCAAACACCTTCCATGGAACACACACATCCAATGTTTCAGCAGTCTCCTTTGCAGATTTGTACGTTAGTAGGGGAAACCAGACAGATGGAATGTGATGTGTCCCAATTCAATGATCACTTAATCCCGGACGCTGCACTGCATGCTCTAATGAGCTGAGTGCTCACCACCCATCTCTCTGTGTGGCTGCCAGGCCTCTAGGCTAGTTCCCTGAATCTGAGGAGAAGCCGGGCATTTACAGTTCTTGAGGAGTGGGGTCGTAGTGCAAATCCACTGGTGCCAGTAGTCAGCATATTGAGCCACGTTTTCGCAGGCACCACTTGGTCCCAGTCAGTTCCACTGGACCTTGTGGAGGCTAATAGCCTGCAGTAAAACCAGGTGAGCTGGCTTTCAGTATGAATGGTGGGGCCAGTGGAGCACAGCACCACCTAGCGGGCCTAGGTGGAAGTGTGGTCTCTCAGGCTTCAGTGGAAACCCTGGTCCTGCCTGGATATGGAGGGATTTATCCCACAGGGGGCTGCATACCGCTTACAACCTGCTTTCTAGTGAAATAGGCAACAAGGAAAGATTCATTTCTTTCAAAACACAAGATCTTGGCCCCTGCTCCCTTCGTCTATCCTCTTACCCTCACAGCTGCGCCGGTGCATGTCTTGAATGTGAGCTTGAAGCAGTCAGGAGATGAATGTTCTCCAGTGGCCATGGGATCAGTGACGCCACCGTGTTCGCAGGTCACTCCTCTGCGACCTGACGTGGAATCTGGGGTGCAGGAGCCATGTCATGTGAGCCAGTGTTCAATGTTCTTGTTGCCCAAGGCTTCACAAATCCTCAGGGGTGTGCAAACAACTGCCTTCTCCTACCTGAGCTATAAGCCCCTCACCATTCACAACCTAGCTGCCCAGAGTCTGCTCCCTCCCCTTTGAATAGAGGACTTCTCCCATGAATGTTTCTCATATCACAGGAAAACTAGTAAGCAATTGATGCATTTTTCTGAGTAGAAGTGAAAGCACCTGAATGAATGTAGGATCAAGGATATGACTTTCAGCCACTATCTCTCTGTAATAAATCCAGAGAATAATAACTGAAAACATAAGGAGCAGAAAATTGAAACTGGATAAGGAATGTTTTCTGTTTGCCACCACATTTCACTTCTGGGACCCCAGACCCCATGAGCCATCAACACTTGCCTTTGCCTTGTTATATCTCACAACAGCATCCGGCTAAATTGCTGAAGCACCCACTCACTGAAGAAAACAGGCATAGCAACGGTAGGAAAATCTTCCTCTGCCTCATCCTTTCCTGAGATGATGGGCAAGGTCCATCACCAAAACTGGCTTGTCCATTATGCACACGTCTCTGCTGTTTAGAGTTTTTCAAAAGAAAATGACAATTGGAACAATATATAAAAAATAGGATCGAGGAATTAATCAGTAGATTGTGAATATATTGGCTAGTGTTTCATATGTGAATGATCCCAAAGTCTCCATTTGTAGTCACCAATTGAGCATATTCTCAATCCCATAGAGTTTTTCTGCTGCCCCTGCTTGTGGTGTCCTTGGATCCCTGATACAAATTTGTGCTCAGACATGAGTTACATCCATTATCCTCCTTAAGTGAAGAGGGGAAAAATCTGTCCCTCAGGACACACCAAGGCTCTTGGGAATTGACATGCAAAAGAGTTCCTTCCTGGATTGTCATGAACTACAGGATTAAGAATTCCTTAGACATTGTTTGACTTGGTCTTGATTGATTCTCTGCATTTTTTTTCACCAATTAGGACTGTAAGTGATCAAGTGTAGTAACTAAGAGCAGACATTAGTGTATTGGCATCATAGACCATCACATAGAGTGCCTGCCTCCCATGCTGGAGACCAGGGTTCTAGACCCCAGCAGCAGTGCTAGTTCAGGGAGATTACAAACAGACAAATGAGAATGAATCGGGGACCTCCAACCTTCCATCCTCTCAGTTCTTACTTTTCTTTTCTCATCTCCTGACAAAACAATCAACACTGGAAAACAGCACCAGTTACATGTGCAACCCATTTCCACGGACACATTTCAGTTGGAAAACGTTCTCCAAGAGAACAGTGCTGCACACTCACTGGCATTTCTTCTGAGAACTACTTCCAAGACCTCACTCTACTCTCATTAGGACAGAGATCACGGGTCTCTCATGAGAATGCTTATGCGAATAATTCTTCACCACCTTCCTCCCCTGCCCATTATTCTCCAGGCTTTGGTGGCCGGAAATTCAAAATCTGAACCGCATGTACACCTGGCTCTCTCCAGGCTTTTTGGATATATTCCCCACACCTCTGCCAATGAAGGGGGCTTCCACACCTGATCACTTTCCACGTGAACCACAATGTCAACTGGAAAACTAAGAGGTGAACACAAAAGACAGCCGCTCTTGTCCCTGGAGTGTCTCTGACAGTTTGGCTTTGCAGTGGCTTGCTTGTGACTTCTTGATGAATAATGGTAGCCTTGAGACTGAATTGATGTGAGCCTGGACTAGTAGGAATCAGGAGTATCAAGGGGTTTTACAACCTACTCTACCAACATCATTGGAGCTCCAGTGTAAAGAGGAATGGAGCCCTTTTAGGCACCCTTGTTAATTTTGATGGACCTCCTCAAGAGATGCAGCCTAGAATTGGTTGAGGCATAACAAGTACTCATGGTGTGAGTTGCTCTCATATTTACTGGGGATCTGGGAATGAGTGCATTGTGCCTTGGAGGGTAAGGAATGACACAAAACACCTCTTTCCAAGATCTCACAGTGGAAGGAGGAAACAAGAGACATTAGGCATACAGCATGTAGGTGGGCATAGAAGCATGTCAGAATAGAAAGTGATTCGACACTTTCCAAATGCTTGAGATGTGCTTTTTCTTCTCAGTAATTCTATTAAAGTCTTGATTGTAATGGAACCACTTCTGGTTTGATATTCATATATTGCAATGTAGGGTCTTCACACTTGAATGTTCATTGACCTTTGGGAGATTTCTTTTCTGAGATTGTGGGGAACTCTTCATTCAGGGAGCCAGGGATCAGTGTGGCATACTAATGGATCAGCTGGTTTAAATTGTAGGTCTTGGTGTGGGAGCTGTGATGTTAGGAAAGACTTTTTTCATGGTTCTTGTGCCAGAAAAACATAGGAATCAGCATGGGTGTATTCGACAGTCCATTGGGAGCAACAGAAAGAGACAGGACTTCGCAGGGGCATTGATGTACTTTCACTGACATTATGGTTGGGGTTCATTGTTGCGTACAGAATGAACAGACAATAACTACTTTCTGTAATAGTAGTGTATGATGAGGCTGAATATATATCGAGGAATTAGTGGGATGAACATGAACAATGTGGAGTTTCATAGTTTCTTCTCTGAAGATGTTTTCCAAGAAGACCCTCTGCAGCTTTTCTCACCCACCAAATTTCTTTACACTCCCCGTGTGAAAATTCAGCTTGGAAGCTCTGCACCATTCCACTTTCAGAAGGGTTTTTGTTCAAAGATGGTGTTATGCCCTGTGAAAACGTGCTCATCTTCAGGTTTTTATTTCATTCATGGGCTTGTAGGCTGCTCCCTCCCGGGGTTGGTTAGATGATTCCTGACAATATCTCACAGACCCTTGGGACTGAGGGGCAATTTTTGGTCAAGAAGACGAAGTATTGTGTGAATTGCAGATTGGCAAGACATTTCTGCATCTTGAGTTGGTTTGACGGGGCACTGGAAAACTCCCACCAGGTAAGTTTCTGGGTGCAACAGAGTCATAATGCAGCAGCCAAGCAGGTGGGGCCGGGCAGTTGGAATGAGCACAAAACTACTCTCCTTTCTTGTCAGGTCCGTTCTGTCCTCCGTGCAACATGCTGAGTGAATGACACCCTCCTTCCTTCATAAGCCACCAGAGGAGTCAAACTCCTTCACGTGGAACACAAACATGCCATGTTTCAGCTGTCTCCTTTGCAGTTTTGTACGTCAGTTTGGGAAACCCGACAGATGGAATGTGATGTGACCCAACTCAATGATCACTTAAGCCCTGACGCTGCTCTGCATGCACTTCTAGGTGACTGCTCACCACCCATCATTCTGTGTGGCTGCTAGACCTCTAGGGAAGTTTCCTGATTCTGAAGAGAAGCTGGGCATTTACAGTCCTTGAGCAGTGGGGTCGTAGGGCAAATGCACTGGTGCCGGTGGTCAGCTTGTTGAGCCACGTCTTCGCAGGCACCCCTCTGACCCAGCCTGTTCCACTGAACCTTGTGGGGGCTAATAAATAGCCTGCTGTAGAACCAGGTGAGCGGGCTCTCAGTATGAATGGTGGGGCCAGTGGAGCACAGCACCACCTAGCGGGCCTGGGTGGAAGTGCGATCTCTCAGGCTTCAGTGGGAACCCTGGTCCTGTCTGAATATGAAGGGATTTATCGCCCATGGGGCTGCATACTGCTTACAACCTGGTTTCTAGTGGAACAGGCAACAAGGATAGAATCATTTCTTTCAAAACAAAAGACCCAGGCACCTGCTCCCTTCATCTATCCTCTTACCCTCACAGCTGAGCCGGTGCTTGCCTTCAATGTGAACTTGAAGCGGCCAGGAGCTCAATTGTCTCTGGTTGCCCTGGTTTCTGTGATGCCACCATGTTCTCAGGCCACTCCTCTGGGACCTCAGGTGGGTTCTGGGGTTCAGGAGTCATGTCACATAAGCCAGTCTTCAAAGTTCTTGTTGCCCAAGGCTTCACAAACCCTCTGGACTGTGCAACCAACTGCCTTCTCCTACCATTGCCTAGAAGCCCTGCGCCCTTCACAACCAAGCTGCCTAGAGCCAGCTCCTTCACCTTTGCTTAGAGAACTTCTCCCATAAATATTTCTCATACCACAAGAGAACTGGTAACCAATAGATGCATTTCTCTGAGTGGAAGTTAATGTACCTGAATGAATGTAGGATCAAGGATATGAATTTCAGCCACAATCTCTCTGTAATGAATCTTGAGAGTAATAACTGAAAACATAAGGAGCAGAAAATTGAAACTGGATAAGGAATGTTTTCTGTTTGCCACCACATTTCACTTCTGGGACCCCAGACCCCATGAGCCATCAGCACTTGCCTTTGCCTTGTTATATCTCAAAACAGCATCTAGCTAAATTTCTGAAGCACCCACTCACTGAGGAAATCAGGCATTGAACAGTAGGAAAATCTTCCTCTGCCTCACCCTTTCCTGAGATGATGGGCAAGATCCATCACCAAAACTGGCTTGTCCATTATGCACACATCTCTCCTGTTTTGAATTTTTCAAAGGAAAATGACAATCAGAACAATATTTAAAAAATAGGATCGAGGAATTAATCAGTAGATTGTGAATATATTGGCTAGTGTTTCATATGTGAATGATCCCAAAGTCTCCATTTGTAGTCACCAATTGGGCATATTCTAAATCCCACAGAGTTTTTCTGCTGCCCCGCTTCTGGCATCCTTGGATACCTGATAGAAAATTGTGCTCAGAAATGAGTTACAATCATTTTCCTCCTTAAGAGAAGAGTGGAAAAATCTGTCACTCAGGACACACTGTGGTTTTTGGGAATTGACATGCAAAAGAGTTCCTTGCTGGATTGTCATGAACAAGAGAATTACGAATTCCTTACTCATTGTTTGGCTTGGTCTTGATTGTGTCTCTGCATCCTTTTTCACCAATTAGGACTGTAAGTGATCAAGTGTAGTAACTTAGAGCAGACATTCATGTACTGGCATTATAGCCCATCACTTAGAGAGCCTGCCTCCCAAGCTTCAGACCAGTGTTCAAGACTCTGGCAGCACTGTTAGTTCAGGGAAATTACAAACAACAAATGAGACTGAATCAGGGACTCACAACCCTCCATCCCCTCACTTCTTACTTTCTTTCTCCTCTCCTCAAATGAATCAACACTGGAGAACAGCACCAGTTGCACGTGCAACCCATTTCCACGAACACCTTTCAGTTTGAAAATCTCCTCCAAGGGAGCAGTGCTCCAGACTCACCTGCGTTTCTTCAGAGAACTACTTCCAAGACCTCCCTCTACTCTCCTCAGGACAGAGATCACTGTTCTCATGAGAATGCTTATGCGAATAATTCTTCACCACCTTCCTCCCCTGCACATTCTTCACCAGGTTTCGGTGGCAGGAAATTCAAAATGACAACCGCACTTACACCTGCCCTTCTGCAGACTTTTTGAATATACTCCCATACACTCTGCCAATGAAGGGGGCTTCCACACCTGAGCACTTTCCACGTGAACCTCAATGTCAACTGAAAAACCAAGAAGTGAACACAAAAGACAGCCGCTTTTGTCCCTGGAGTTTCTGTGACATTTTGGCTTTGCCGTGGCTTGTTTGTGACTTCTTGATGAATAATGTAGGATTTGGGGCTGAATTGATGTGAGCCTCTACTGGAAGCATTCAGGAGTATCATGGGGTTTTACAACCTACTCTCCCAATATCATTGGAGCTCCAGTGTCAAGAGGAATGGAGCTCTTTTAGGCACTCTTGTTAATTTTGATGGACCTCCTCCAGAGATGCAGCCTAGAATTGGTTGAAGCATAACAAGTACTCGGGGTGTGAGTTGCTCTCATGTTTACCAGGGATCTGGGAATGAGTGCATTGTGCCTTGGAGGGTAAGGAATGACACAAAACACCTCTTTCCAAGATCTCACACCTGGAAGGAGGAAACAAGAGACACTAGGCAAGCAGCATGTGGGCGGGGGTAGAAGCATGTCAGAATAGAACGTGATGTGGCACTTTGCAAATGCTTGAGGTATGCTTTTTCTTCTCAGTAATTCTATTAAAGTGTTGGTTGTAATGGAACCACTTCTGGTTTGATATTCATGTTTCACGATGTAGGGTCTTCACACTTGAATATTCATCACCCTTTGGAGATTACTTTTCTGAGATTGTGGTGAACTCTTCATTCGGAGAGCCAGGATCAGTGTGGCATATTAAAGGATCAGATGGTTTAAATTGTAGGTCCTGGTGTGGGTAGCTGTGATGATTAGGAAGTCCTTTGCTCATGAGTTCTTGTTCCAGAAAAATTTAAGAATCAGCATAGGTATTTTGGACAGTCCTTGGGAGCAACAGAAAGAGACAGGAGTTCTCAGGGGCATTGATGTACTTTCAATGACATAAGGTTTGGGGTTCATGGTTGCGTACAGAATGAACAGACAATAACTACTTTCTGTATTAGTAGTGTATGATGAGGCTGTATATATATCGAGGAATTTGTGGGATGAACATGAACAATGTCAAATTTCATAGTCTCTTCTCTAAAGATGTTTTCCAGGAAGACCCTCTGCACCTTTTCTCCCCCCCAAATGTCCTTACTCTCCCCGTTTGAAAATTCAGTTTGGAAGGTCTGCACCATTCCACTTTCAGAAGGGTCTTTGTTCAAAGCTGGTGTTTTGCCCTGTTAAACTGTGATCATTGTGCCATCACCAGGCTTTTATTTCATTTATGGGCTTGTAGGCTCCTTCTCCCAGGGCTGGTTAGATGATTCCTGACAATATCTCCAGACCCTTGGGCATCTGTTTGGTCCAGAGGATGAACCATTGTGTGAAAGCAGATTGGCTGGACATTTCTACATCTTGAGTTAGTTTGACAGGCCACTGGAAAAGCCCACCAGGTAAGTTTCTGGGTGCAACAGAGTTGTTATGCAGCAGCCAAGCTGGTGGGTCCTGGCAGTTGGAATGAGCACAGAACAACCTTCCTTTTTTGTCAGGTTCGTTCTGTCCTCCTTCCAACATGCTGAGTGAATGACTCCCTCCTTTCTTCATGAGCCACCAGAGGAGTCAAACACCTTCACGTGGAACACAAACATCCCATGTTTCAGCTCTCTACTTTGCAGTTTTGTACATTAGTAGGGGAAAACCAACAGATGCAGTGTGATGTGTCCCAATTCAATGATCACTTAAACCCTGACGCTGCACTGCATGCTCTGCTGAGGTGAGTGCTCACCACCCTTCTCTCTGTGTGGCCCTAGGCCTCTTGTCTAGTTTCCTGATTCTGAAGAGAAGCTGGGCATTTACAGTCCTTGAGGAGTGGGTCGCAGGACAAATGCACTGGTGCCGGTGGTCAGCTTGTTGAGCCACGTCTTTGCAGGCACCCCTCCATCCCAGCCTGTTCCACTGGACATTGTGGGGGCTAATAGCTTGCAGTAGAACCAGGTGAGCAGGATCTCAGTATGAATGGTGGGGCAATGGAGCACAGCACCACCTAGCGGGCCTGGGTGAAAGTGCGAGCTGTCAGCCTTCAGTGGGAACCCTGGTCCTGCCTGGATATGGAGGGATTTATCCCCCATGGGGTTGCAAACCGCTTACAATCTGGTTTCTAGTGGAACAGGCAACAAGGATAGAATCAATTCTTTCAAAACAAAAGACCCAGGCACCCGCTCCCTTCGTCTTATCCTCTTACCCTCACAGATGAGCGGGTGCTTGTCTTGAATGTGGGTTTCAAGAAGCCAGGAGCTCAATGGTCTCCGGTTGCAGTGGTATCTGTGATGCCACCAAGTTCTCAGGCCACTCTTCTGTGACCTCAGGTGGAATCTGGGGTGCAGGAGCCATGTCACATGAGCCTGTCTTCAAAGTTCATATTGCCCAAGGCTTCACAAACCCTCTGGGGTGTGCAACCAACTGCCTTCTCCTACCGGTGCCTAGAAGCCCCGCACCCTTCACAACCAAGCTGCCCAGAGCCTGCTCCCTCCCCTTTGATTAGAGGACTTCTCCCATGAATATTTCTCAACTCACAAGAGAACTGCTAATCAATTGTTGCATTTCTCGGAGTGGAAGTGAAAGCACCTGAATGAATGCAGGATCAAGGATATGACTTTCAGCCACCATCTCTCTAATGAATCTTGAGAGTAATAACCTCAAACGTAAGGAGCAGAAAATTGAAACTGCATGAGGAATGTTTTCTTTTTGCCACCACGTTTCCCTTCAGAGACCCCAGACCCCATGAGCCTCCAAAACTTGTCTTTGCCTTGTTATATCTTACAACAGCATCCAGGTAAATTGCTGAAGCACCCACTCACTGAGTGAAACAGGCATTGAACAGAAGGAAAATCTTCCTCTGCCTCACCCTTTCCTGAGATGATGTGCAAGATCCATCACCCAAACTGGCTTGTCCATTATGCACAGGTCTCTGCTGTTTCAAATTTTTCAAAAGGAAATGACAAACACAACAGTATTTAAAACATTGGATCGAGGAATGAATCAGTAGATTGTGAATATATTGGCTAGTGTTTCATATGTGAATGATCCCAAAGTCTGCATTCGTAGTCACCAATTGAGCATATTCTCAATCCCACAGAGTCCTTCTGCTGCCCCTGCTTCTGGCGTCCTTGGATCCCTGATACAAATTTGTGCTCAGAGATGAGTTACATCCATTTTCCTCCTTAAGCGAAGAGGGGAAGAAATCTGTCCCTCAGGACACACCGCAGCTCTTGGGAATTGACATGCAAAAGAGTACCTTGCTGGATTGTCATGAACAAGAGGATTACGAATTCCTTACACATTGTTTGACTTGGTCATGATTTCGTGTCTGCATACTTTTTCACCAATTAGGACTGTAAGTGGTCAAGTGTAGTAACTCAGATCAGACGTTCGTGTACTGGCCTTATAGTCCATCAGGTAGAGAGCCTGCCTCCCAAGCTCCAGACCATTGTTCGAGACTCTGGCAGCCCTGTTAGTTCAGGGAAATTACAAACAAACAAATGAGACCTAATCAGGGACTCCTAACCCTCCATCCTCTCACCTCTTACTTTGCTTTTCTCCTCTCCTCAAATGAATCAACACTGGAAAACAGCACCAGTTGCACGTGCAACCCATTTCCACGGATACCTTGCAGTTTCAATATCTCCTCCAAGAGAGCAGTGCTCCACACTCACCTGCATTTCCTCAGAGAACTACTTCCAAGACCTCACTCTACTCTCCTTAGGACAGAGATCACGGGTCAGTCAGGAGAATTCTTATGCGAATAATTCTTCACCACCTTCCTCCCCTGCACATTCTTCACCGGGTTTTGGTGGCAGATAATTCAAAATGAAAACCGTGCTACCCCTGCCCCTCTGCAGGCTTTTTGGATATACTCCCATACCCTCTGCCATTGAACGGGGCTTCCACACCTGAGCACTTTCCACATGAACCTAAATATCAACTGGAAAACCAAGAGGTGAACACAAAAGACAGCCACTCTTGTCCCTGGACTTTCTCTGACATTTTGGCTTTGCAGTGCCTTCCTTGTGACTTCTTGATGAATAATGGTAGGATTTGGGGCTGAATTATTGTGAGCCTACTGGAAGCATTCAGGAGTATCATGGGGTTTTACTACCTACTCTCCAAATATCATTGGAACTCCAGTGTCAGGAGGAATGGAGTTCTTTTATGCACTCTTGTTAATTTTGATGGACCTCCTCAAGAGATGCAGCATAGAATTGGTTGAAGCATAACAAGTACTTGGGATGTGAGTTGCTCTCGTGTTTACCAGAGATCTGGGAATGAGTGCATTGTGCCTTGGAGGGTAAGGAATGACACAAAACACCTCTTTCCAAGATCTCACAGCGGAAGGAGGAAACAAGAGACATTAGGCAGACATCTTGTGGGTAGGGGTAGAAGCATGACAGAATAGAAAGTGTATTGACACTTTCCAAGTGCTTGTGGTATGCTTTTTCTTCTCAGTAATTCTATTAAAGTCTTGATTGTAATGGAACCACTTCTGTTTTGATATTCATGTTTTGCGATGTAGGGTCTTCACACTTGAATATTCAAAGCACTTTGGGAGATTTTTTTTTCTGAGACTGTGGTGAAATCAGCATTGGGAGAGCCAGGGATCTGTGTTGCATATTAAAGAACCAGCTGGTTTGAATTTAGGTCTTGGTGTGGGAGCTGTGATGTTAGGAATTCCTTTACTCATGATTCTTGAGATGGAAAAATATAGGAATCTGTATAGGTATATTCGACAGTCTGTTGAGAGCAACAGAAAGAGACAGGACTTCGCAGGGGCATTGATGTAATTTCAATGACATTAGGGTTGATGTTCATGGTTGCATACAGAATGCACAGAAAATAACTACTTTCTGTATCAGTAGTGTATGATGAGGCTGTATATATATCAAGGAATTTGTGGGATGAACATGAACAATGTCGAGTTTCATAGTCTCTTCTCTGTAGATGTTTTCCAAGAAGACCCTCTGCAACTTTTCTCACCCCTCAAATGTCCTTAATCTCCCCGTTTGAAAATTCAGTTTGGAAGGTCTGCACCATTCCACTTTCAGAAGGGTCCTTGTTCAAAGCTGGTGTTTTGCCCTGTTAAACTGTGATCATCATGCCATCACCAGGCTTTTATTTCATTCATGGGCTTGTAGACTCCTTCTCCCAGTGCTGGTTAGATGATTCCTGACAATATCTCCAGACCCTTGGGAGTGAGGGGCATCTGTTTGGTCCAGAGGACGAACCATTGTGTGAAACCAGATTGGCTGGACATTTCTACATCTTGAGTTGGTTTGACGGGGCGCTGGAAAACTCCCACCAGGTAAGTTTCTGGGTGCAAAAGAGTCGTTATGCAGCAGTCAAGCTGGTGGGTCCTGGCAGTTGGAATGAGCACAGAACAACCTTCCTTTTTTGTCAGGTTCGTTCTGTCCTCCTTCCAACATGCTGAGTGAATGACTCCCTCCTTTCTTCATGAGCCACCAGAGGAGTCAAACACCTTCACGTGGAACACAAACATCCCATGTTTCAACTCTCTACCTTGCAGTTTTTTACATTAGTAGGGGAAAACCAACAGATGGAGTGTGATGTGTCCCAATTCAATGATCACTTAAGCCCTGACGCTGCACTGCATGCTCTGCTGAGGTGAGTGCTCACCACCCTTCTCTCTGTGTGGCCCTAGGCATCTGGTCTAGTTTTCTGATTCTGAACAGAATCTGGGCATTTACAGTCCTTGAGGAGTGGGTCGCAGGGCAAATGCACTGGTGCTGGTGGTCAGCTTGTTGAGCCATGTCTTCGCAGGCACCCCTCCGTCCCAGCCTGTTCCACTGGACATTGTGGGGGCTAATAGCTTGCAGTAGAACCAGGTGAGCAGGATCTCAGTATGAATGGTGGGGCAATGGAGCACAGCACCACCTAGCGGGCCTGGGTGAAAGTGCGAGCTGTCAGCCTTCAGTGGGAACCCTGGTCCTGCCTGGATATGGAGGGATTTATCCCCCATGGGGTTGCAAACCGCTTACAATCTGGTTTCTAGTGGAACAGGCAACAAGGATAGAATCAATTCTTTCAAAACAAAAGACCCAGGCACCCGCTCCCTTCGTCTTATCCTCTTACCCTCACAGATGAGCGGGTGCTTGTCTTGAATGTGGGTTTCAAGAAGCCAGGAGCTCAATGGTCTCCGGTTGCAGTGGTATCTGTGATGCCACCAAGTTCTCAGGCCACTCCTCTGTGACCTCAGGTGGAATCTGGGGTGCAGGAGCCATGTCACATGAGCCTGTCTTCAAAGTTCATATTGCCCAAGGCTTCACAAACCCTCTGGGGTGTGCAACCAACTGCCTTCTCCTACCGGTGCTTAGAAGCCCCGCACCCTTCACAACCAAGCTGCCCAGAGCCTGCTCCCTCCCCTTTGATTAGAGGACTTCTCCCATGAATATTTCTCAACTCACAAGAGAACTGCTAATCAATTGTTGCGTTTCTCGGAGTGGAAGTGAAAGCACCTGAATGAATGTAGGATCAAGGATATGACTTTCAGCCACTATCTCTCTAATGAATCTTGAGAGTAATAACCTCAAACGTAAGGAGCAGAAAATTGAAACTGCATGAGGAATGTTTTCTTTTTGCCACCACGTTTCCCTTCAGAGACCCCAGACCCCATGAGCCTCCAAAACTTGTCTTTGCCTTGTTATATCTTACAACAGCATCCAGGTAAATTGCTGAAGCACCCACTCACTGAGTGAAACAGGCATTGCACAGAAGGAAAATCTTCCTCTGCCTCACCCTTTCCTGAGATGATGGGCAAGATCCATCACCCAAACTGGCTTGTCCATTATGCAGAGGTCTCTGCTGTTTCAAATTTTTCAAAAGGAAATGACAAACACAACAGTATTTAAAAAATTGGATCGAGGAATTAATCAGTAGATTGTGAATATATTGGCTAGTGTTTCATATGTGAATGATCCCAAAGTCTGCATTCGTAGTCACCAATTGAGCATATTCTCAACCCAACATAGTCCTTCTGCTGCTCCTGCTTCTGTCGTCCTTGGATCCCTGACACAAATTTGTGCTCAGAGATGAGTTACATCCATTTTCCTCCTTAAACGAAGAGGGGAAAAATCTGTCACTCAGGACACACCGGGGCTCTTAGGAATTGACATGCGAAAGAGTTCCTTGCTGGATTGTCATGAACAAGAGGATTACGAATTCCTTACCCATTGTTTGGATTGGTCACGAATGCGTCTCTGCACACTTTTTCACCAAATAGGACTGTAAGTGATCAAGTGTAGTAACTCAGCGCAGACATTCGTGTAGTGGCATTATAGCCCCTCACGTAGAGAGCTTGCCTCACAAGCTCGACACCAGGACTCGAGACTCTGGCAGCGCTGTTAGTTCAGGGAAATTATAAACAAATGAGACCAAATCATGGACCTCCCAACCCTCCATCCTCTCACCTCTTACTTTTCTTTTCTTCTCTCCTCAAATCAATCAACACTGGAAAACAGCACTAGTTGCACGCACAACCCATTTCCACGGACACCTTTCAGTTTGAAAATCTCCAACAGAGTAGTGCTCCACACTCACCTGCATTTCCTCAGAGAACTACTTCCAAGACCTCACTCTACTCTCCTTAGGACAGAGATCGGGTCTCTCATGAGAATTCTTATGTGAATAATTCTTCACCACCTTCCTCCCGTGCGCATTCTTCACCAGGTTTCGGTGGTAGGAAATTCAAAATGACAACTGCACTCACACCTGCCCCCCTTCAGGCAATTTGGTTATACTCCCATACCCTCTGCCATTGAAGAGGACTTC
Organism: Sciurus carolinensis; assembly: GCF_902686445.1. Lineage (NCBI taxonomy): Eukaryota > Metazoa > Chordata > Mammalia > Rodentia > Sciuridae > Sciurus > Sciurus carolinensis. The sequence goes on from NW_025920111.1 coordinate 2,229,965, forward strand.
CACACCTGAGCATTTTCCACGTGAACCTCCATGAACACTGGAAAACCAAGAGGTGGACCCAAATGAAAGCCGCTCTTGTCCCTGGAGTTTATCTCACAGTTTGGCTTTGCAGTGGCTTGCTTGTGACTTCTTGATTAGTAATGGTAGGCTTGAGACTGAATTGATGTGACCCTCTACTGGAACCATTCAGGACTATCATGGGGTTTTACAACCTATTCTCACAATATCATTGGAGCTCCAGTGTCAAGAGGAATGGAGCCCTTTTATGCACTCTTGTTAATTTTGATGAACCTCCTCAAGAGATGCAGCCTAGAATTGGTCGATGCATAAGAAGTACTAGGGGTGTGAGTTGCTCTCATGTTTACCGGGGATCTGGGAATGAGTGCATTGTGCCTTGGAGGGTAAGGAATGACACAAAACACCTCTTTCCAATATCTCACAGCGGAAGGAGTAAACAAGACACATTAGGCATACAACATGTGGGCGGGGATAGAAGCATGTCAGAATAGAAAGTGGATTCGACACTTTGCAAATTCTTGAGGTATGCTTTTTCTTCTCAAGAGTTCTATTAAAGTGTTGGTTATCATGGAATCACTTCTTGTTTGTTATTCATGTTTTGCGATGTAGGTTCTTCACACTTGAATATTCATAGTCTTTTGGGGGATTACTTTTCTGAGATTGTGGTGGACTCTTCATTCAGAGAGCCAGGGATTAGGGTTGTATATTAAAGGATCAACTGGTTTAAATTGTAGGTCTTGGTGTGGGAGCTGTGATGTTAGGGAATCCTTTTCTCATGGTTCTCGTGCCAGAAACATATAGGAATCAGTATACGTATATTTGACTGTCCGTTGGGAGCAACAGAAAGAGACAGGACATTTCAGGGGCACTGATATACTTGCAATGACATTAAGGTTGGTATTCATGGTTGCATACAGAATGAACAGACAATAACTACTTTCTGTATTAGTAGTGTATAATGAGGCTGAATATATATCGAGGAATTTTTGTGTTGAAGAAGAACAATGTCGAGTTTCATAGTCTCTTCTCTGAAGATGTTTTCGAGGAAGAAACTCTGCAGCTTATCCACCCCCCAAATGTCCTTACTCTCCCCGTTTGGAAATTCAGTTTGGAAGGTCTGCACCATTCCATGTTCAGAAGGGTCTATGTTCAAAGCTGGTGTTATGCCCTGTGAAACTATGCTCATCATCAGGTTTTTATTTCACTCATGGGCTTGTATGCTGCTCCCTCCGGGGACTGGTTAGATGATCCCTGAAAATATCTCAAAGACCCTTGGGACTGAGGGGCATCTGTCTGGTCCAGAAGATGAGCCGTTGTGTGAAAACAGATTGGCCAGACATTTCTGCATCTTGAGTTGGTTTGACGGGCCACTGGAAAAAGCCCACCAGGTAAGTTTCTGGGTGCAACAGATTCATAATGCAGCAGCCAAGCAGGTGGGGCCTGGCAGTTGGAGTGAGCACAAGACTACTCTCCTTTCTTGTCCAGTCCCTTTCATCCTCCGTGCAACATGCTGAGTGAATGACTCCCTCCTTTCTTTATGAGCCACCAGAGGAGTCAAACACCATCACGTGGAACACACACATCCCATGTTTCAGCTGTCTCCTTTGCAGTTTTGTACGTTAGTTTGGGAAACCCAACAGATGGAATGTGATGTGTCCCAATTCAATGTTCACTTAAACCCTGATGCTGCACTGCATGCTCTGCTGAAGTGAGCACTCACCACCCATCTCTATGTGTGGCTGCTAGGCCTCTAGACTAGTTTCCTGAATCTGAAGAGAAGCCGGGCATTTACAGTCCTTGAGTAGTGGAGTCATAGTGCAAATCCACTGGTCCCAGTTGCTACTTGTTGAGCCACATCTTCGCAGGCACCCCTCAGTCCCAGCCTGTTCCTCTGGACCTTGTGGGGGCTTATAGCCTGCAGTAGAACCAGGTGAGCGGGCTCTCAGTATGAATGGTGGGACCAATGAAGCACAACACCACCTAGTGGGCATGGGTGGAAGTTTGAGCTGTCAGGCTTCAGTGGGATCCCTGGTCCTGCCTGGATATGGAGGGATTTATTGCACATGGGGCTGAATACTACTTACAGCCTGGTTTCTGGTTTACCAGGCAACAAGGATAGAATCATTTCTTTCCAAACACAAGACCCTGACACCCACTCCCTTCGTCTGTCCTCTTACCCTCATAGCTGAGCCAGTGCTGGTCTTGAATGTGGGCTTGAAGCAGACATGAGCTGAATGTTCTCCAGATGCCATGGGATCCATGATGCAACCGTGTTCTCAGGCCACTCCTCTGTGACCTCAGGTGGAATCTGGGGTGCAGGCGCCATGTCAGGTGATCCAGTCTTCAACATGAAATTGAACATCCTAAAAGGAATTGCGGGATGTTTTGCTCCAGAGCATGGTGTTTTTTCTGCTGTGTTTTTCTGATAATATATTACTCATTTCAGTCTAAATGGATCGCTTAAGGGTCGAGGGGAATACAGCAAAAATTCCAGAAAATATTACCTACAATCTGAAGAAAATGGGTCTTTACCACTAACAAAATTAAAAATAATTTTGCAACCATGCAATGAGTCCCTGAGAGCCTCTGGAGAAAATGGTTATAGATCTGCCTTTGTCTCCAACAGGCTGGTTTAATTTTAACAATGGTTTTGTTTATGTGTGGTGGTGAGGTAAGAGAATAAGGTTCCAAAACACTCCTTCCTTCCTACAAAGAATATGTCACCCCTTTAATAAATGTTGGTACACAATAACCATTGGGATCGTTGCCCTCCTGTAACCTTTAACTCATCAATTTAGATATTAACCAGAGGGACCTAATAGAAATGGTCACATGAGATTACTTGTCTATTGCTTTAACCGTGAGAATAATAAGAATAGTCTTAGGTCACATAGAGTTTAGATACTAAGGAAATAAACATTGTATTAGCTCATCAATGTAGTTAGATATTCTTAAAACATTTGTGATTACGTAAGGATGATCTGTAAGGTTGTTTTCTGCCTATGCTTTGGAAACTTCTTTAATATTAACCACAATACTGCCATTATAGTTTGAAGAAAAATGATATAAACCCAGCCTTCCCCAGAATAAAGTGGGATTGATTGCACCAGAACTAGAGTCTGTGTCTTTCATTCTCCATCCATCGCCGACGCTGTCTCCCCATGCCCCGTTTACCAATGTGGAACCCATGGACTCCTGCTAGGGCTGGACCCCAACATCCTGAAAACTCTGCTGGGGTTATTTTGAGTGGCATACACAATAATAGAGTGTAATCACCCTATCATTCTATAAATCCTAAGTATCACTTTACCCTTTTAACTATCTCTTGCATTCTTACACAGTCTATCACAATCCCTTTCTTAGCATAGATCAAGGTAGCTTTGCTGTTCTCAAGTTCTGTGTGATCAACCTATCAGTTTCAACACATGAGGGCCAACATGCATTATTTGTGGATAAATTGAACTCTCAACCACCAAAAGAAAAAGACATTGTTACCCCCAGTTAATGATAAGACAGTGAGATACAATTTTCTGCATTCATTCATTCAGTGTTTTTTGTGTCACCAAAGAAAAGTCCAGAAAAGAAGAATAGAAAGATATAAGTCAGTTGTTCATATATCTAAACTTATGGCCATTACACTTGAGGTCTAGGACTTACATCTCTTATTTTTGACATGCATGCACATTTTAATGGTTTATGTTCATTCTTATAAATTTATGCCACAGAAATCAAATATGGATATAGTTATAGTGTAAGATTAAATGGACACATATCAGCATAGAATAATAACTTTAAATAATTTTACTAGACCAGGTGCAGTGGGAAATTCCTGTATTGCACTGACTCAAGAGTCTGAGACAGGAGGATTGCAAGTTGAAAACCAGCTTCAATAACTTAGCAAGGTACTAAACAATTTTGTGAGACACTATCACAAAATTAGAGAAAAAGAAGACTCAGTGGTAATTGTCCTGGGTTCAATCCCTGGTACTAAAACAGACAAGAAAAATTTTAAATTTTTCTCTATACAAAAATACTGTATTATGAAACAAGATCCCAAAAAATGCATTCTGTCACATTATTTCTGTGAGTTGCATACAGGATCTGCTTTAATTGATTTGAAACATTTGAACCTTACCAAAGCAAAGCATTCTAACTCTCGTTGATGATATTTTCAATCGCCTGTGACTCAAAGCCATTGGAGGATGTAATTTCAGTATGACTGTGAATTCTTCATTTCTACAAACAGAAGTAATAAAATGCAGAAGTGTACAGTACCATGAATTAACAATAATATTTAGGAATTTATGGATTTCTTTGTTCATTGCCTTATAATAATTGAAAAAAATTTTTTTCTGAAATGAGATTCTGAATTATTAGCAGGAAAATTTAGACTCTCTCCCAATAGTGTGAATAAAAGAAAGGAACACAATTTGATGTAATCCTAAGCACAACTAATCTTACTCTTAGAAATGCCAGGAAAAAAATACAGAAAAATATACTTTTGTCATCCTGCTATCTCCAATTTTAAAATGAAAATCACTAAACGAAGTGAATCATGTATATATGATTAAAATTCTGTACATATTTTATGGTAACTATTATGAAGAAATGTCTATAGCAATGTGTATACTATTGTACAATTATTGTTAGAAAGCATTCTGAGCAATGGGATCTCTTCCTAGGATGAGGGAAGAGAAATCCTTAAGCACATCTCTTCCAACTGTTCCCCATTGTGATCCTGCCTAGCACAACATGTTTAGGTGATCCGGGTCAGAACACAATTTTTACCATAATTAGGCTGATCTGAGAAATACTCCTCAAATAAGGATCTATGGGTTGAAGTTGACAATTTGGTACCTGGATGACCTCTCATACCCAGTGCTAATATTGTACTTTACATGCTGGAGAAATCAACCTGCCCCTAGACTGGATGTTATATGTGTAAGGATGTGTAAATCACAGGGATCTAAAATTAATTTCTGAAATAGGTCACATTTGAAGAAAACACATTTTGTAAGAAGAAGAAAAGGACAAGACAACTGATTGTAAAAACATATCACACATGAAAAATAGAAATGTTCAATAAATTCAGAACTTTTATTTGTTAGAGAAGATAGTAAAGACTGGGGGACTCTCATGGCTAAGACTCCCTTTATTATCATAATCAAGGAAACAGTCCTGTTAGAAATTGTGCAATTTTCCTATTAACAAAATCAGGGGGGGGGGCTGTGTGACACATGCATCATAATATATTTTCCCTCAAACTTGTGAGAACTGCTTTCAATAGGGTTCTCTGGAGGAAAATAACAAGAAGCATGATTATAAAAAGGGAAATTTTTAGATTGACTTACATGATCAGAAACTGCATAGTCCACAATGGTGGTCTGCAGTTGGAGAGTTGGAAGAACAAGTAGCTGCATATTCCAAGATATAGAAGCCCAAGAACAAGAAAATTCAGCAGTGCTACCCTAGTCCAAGACCAAGGTTTCTGGAAAATACCTGCAGAATCACTGGCAGAATCTACTTTGGAAGAGTGAAAAAGTGAGAGTCCAATATCTTCAGACAATCAAACAGCATCAAGAACCCATTCAAGAAGAGCTGAGCTTGCATTGGTATCTTCTCCTAATTTTTACAGCTTTTAGTCAATCATATTGTGTGTTGTTGCCCACAATTTGGGAGGGGTTCCACTGCAGTTTTTATTTTACATTCTAATTATTTCTAAACATGCCCTCATTGACACAAAAGAAGCCTCTTCATCATCGTCATAACTTAATCCAATCAAGTGGACAATTCAAATTAACCATTACAATTCTGCCCCTTGTCAACTTGATGCACAAACATGAAACATTATATCACATTTCATCTCCAAATCACAAATTAACAGTTGATAATTCCACCTAACATAACTGTCTTACAACTAAAAACATACTAGTTCTCTCCCAAGAATAGAAGTAAAAACAGAAATATTACTGATGTTATGTCAATCAATAATATATTGCATGATGAATAATAGGAGCATAACAAATATTTTCTCTTAATGCATGTATATGTATCAGCATATTCTTAATGGAATAGGGAAGATAAATCTATGGCAATTACAATCCTCATTTCTATATCTGGTCACTTTGCTGTAGTTGGTATTCATGATTATCTTTTTCTAATACCCATTCTTTTTTTCCTCTACCTTCAGAAAGCACCCAGCAGGTTTTGACTGGGGATTGAGACATTTGTTGTCTTGCTTGGATTGGGTTGCTTTAGTTTCCCATTGACCTTACAACAGGATAGGGAAACATCAAGAGAAGCCCCAAAGAATGTCCTGCACTCCATGAGTATGTCTTTTTAACATCATTGTGGAGAAACAGTTCAATGTGCCCTTGGTAATCTGGGTTAATCACCCCTTGAAGTACCATAACTCTGTTTGTAGCCTGTTAACTCAGAGGCATGAGGAGCCCAAAGTGGCCAGGGGAAAACCTGACTTCCCATAAAAAAATTATTGCTGTATCTCCTGACTGAAGCATTCCTCCTTGTGGAACTAAGACTTCTAGACCTGTAGAGTATAAGGTTAAATGGACAGGAAACAAAAACCTTCCCAGTGACTTACTATGGGTAATGGTGAGCAGTAACATTTCTATTTCCAGTTCTTGATTCCTGGACCCATGAATTCTAGCAATAGAAGAGAGAGTGCCCATGTAGTGTTGCTGATTCAGAGTATAGAAAGTTTTGGAAGAACATTGCATCAGCTTTGAAAGGTATTGCCACCTAGCTGGCACTCTAAATGCATCTTCAAGAAACTCTTCCATCATTCTATTGAACCAGGTCCTTCAGGATGATGGGAAACATGGTAAGACCAGTGAATCCCATTGTCATGAGCCCACTTTCCACTATTTTTCTGTGAAGTGAGTTCCTTGGTCTGAAACATTGCTGTGTGAAATAACATGACACTGGATCAGGCATTTTGTAAGTACATGGATGATCATTTTGGCTGAAGGACTACATGCAGTGAAGTCAAATCCATACCCTAAAAAAGTGACATTCCAGTTACAACAGACTGCTGCCATTTTCATCATGGTGTGGTCCAATATAATCAACCTGCCACCTGGTTGCTCGCTGATTTCCCTGGGGAATGATGATATATGGTAGACTTATTGTTGGTCTCTGCTACTGGCAAATTGGGCACTCAGCAGTGGCTGTAGCCAAATCAGTTTTGGTGAATGGAATTTCTTGCTGCTAAACCTATGAATAACTGCTAGCCCTGCCACTATAACTACATGGTTCATGAGCCCACTGGTCAAAGTCAGGGGTGACTGGGAAAAGTGGATGACTACTATCCACAAATCCAGTCATCTTATCAACCTGATTATTAAAATCCCCCTCTGTAGATTCAGCTTTTGTTTAGCATTTACATGAGAAAAAAAAATCATTAAATCCATTGCCCATTCAGAGAAGTCTGTCCACATACTTCTTCCCCAAATGTTCTTGTCACCAATTTGGCAATGATGTTCTTTCCAGATCCCTGACCATCTAGGCAAACCATTGGCTACAGCCCATAATTTGTGTATAGTCATGCACTTGGCCATTTATCCTTCCAGCAAAATGCACAAGATATACTGCCCTAGGTTCTGCCCATTGTGAGGATTTCTGTTCACCACTGTCCTTCAAGCTTTTTTTCTAGAAATGGGCAGGAGTGCTACAGTGGTCCAATTCCAGGTGCAGAACCATGCATGAAACAGACCCTAGTCTACTCTTCCTCTATTAATTGGTCATAAGGTACACCCCATGAAGCCATAGGTTCATGCTGAGGAACAGAATTTACTGCAGAAGGCTTAAGAACCATGGGCATTTGAGGCACTTCATGCAAATTACTTACACCTTAAGATTCTGCCCATGCCTGATCATATATTTACCAATTTCACTTGAAGAGGGACACTGTTGCAAATGTCCAAATTTATGGTTTTGTAAGTCAGAACACCCAGTATATGATGGGCAGTTTTGGTTGAATAGTAACCTGGTGATCCAAAGTCAACCTGTCTCATTCCACTCAATTTCAGTAGCAGGCTAAGACCTCTTTTTCAAAGGGAAAGTTTTGTGTGAAGTTGATGGCAGGGCCTTAATACAATATCTCAAAGACATCATCTGTGAATCAAATGTGGGGGCCTTCCAAAGGCTCCACATCATCCCTATCTGCCACTGATATTTTGAATATTGTGGAAAGTTATTCTTATTTAACAGAATTGGGGGTTGAGCCATGGGACACAGATGCCTGGCTTCTAGGAACTGCTGGGAAGCATGTAGCATGACAAAGGAGAGGATTCCTGTCTCTCTCTGGAATATTCTTCCTAAGAGAATGGCTCCTCTAACTCCACCTTATCATGTTCATCACAGTAGCAGCTCCTCCTAGTCTTGACCCTCTTTTATATGTATGTTATAAATTAAAGAGAATTGGGTGACTCCATGTTATCGTTAAAGGTCAGAGCTACCATGCCCACACCCATCATGCCATTTGTTTTTGGTAATTTCTTATATCCACCACAAACATACCACATATCTAATGTGTCTGATTTCAATCTTTCAATGCCAGTTATTTCAAATAGGGGTTCTTGTGTCATTTGCTACCATACAAAGAACAATCAAATTATTCCCACAACCATGGTAAATATGAGAACACCACATCTTTCACCATGTTCTACACAGCACATCTTAGGGAAAACAAACAAAATTAAAAATTTCTATAAAAATGCAACATTAGTACTGAAACTGTATTTCAAATGATACAGGGAATCCATGTTTTATACAGACCCTGGGTCTCCTGAATTATATCAGCAGAAGTTTCAATATGAATCCAGTCCCAAAATACACAATTCTTACTAATACAATACCTATCCAATGCAAAGTCCAGCAGATTGAGAATATGGAAGATCATGATCAGTTCTATGTTGTCTTCACCTCTTGATTTTCCTAGAGATATTGATTTTGACTTGACAAACACTAAGCTTTTGAAGTCTCCTTCATTTGCATGGAGGATTCATGTGCCAAAGTAGAGTACTATCTTGAAGATTACTATTGTTTGCATTTTGAATTATATGCCATTATAACATAGTGAAAATTTCTTCTTCAATGGCTTCTTGATTAAATACTGTATCAGCATGTTCATGAGAATGATATAACTTATCAGATTTTTTGAGTGGTCTCATCTACAGGAACAACAACTTTTAGAAATCCAGTTGATGGAGGAAACAATGCTGACTTCCGCAGTAGGTCCATCCTGAAATCATTCTTAGGAATGAGCTTCCATTTCAAACTGGTTCTTTTAAACAAAGTTTTATTCACTTGATTTAACATAGAACAAAATGCTAAGAAATTGGAGTCTTAGCATTATCTGCAGAAGTTCTGTATAGTATATGATTGGAAACTTTCCTGGTCTGTCACTGTGAAATGATTTTTAGGAAAACCATGATAAGTCAAAGTCAAACAATTTTTAACAAATTTTAATTTCATTTTGAGAACAATATTTCAAGAAACCCCAGTGGCATATGAAGAGGCCCAGTCTGGGGGATATCATGAGAGAATGATTTAATCCCACATAATGAGGAAAACAGTTGTATCTGAACCTTGAGCAGACACTTATCCCAGTGATCCACAGTGGCCCATGGCACAAGGAGAGACAGGCACATATGGAAACATTATGTGATCATTTTGTTATAAAAGGGATTTTGAGATGATATACACCTGAATCCCAAGTCTTTACAATCACATTATATCCATTACATTCTGACTTTTTCTATCTCTTATGGCCTTTCTTTTGAAATATCCTATCCAGCAGATATCTGGGCAAATTCACAGACAAGTTGAGGTGCTGGATCTTGCAAGTTTTTCACATATGGGGTGGTTGGTGAAGGTGGTTCTCAAGAGAAAGGAGTTTGTCTAAATGAGGGAAGGCCTAAGAAATTCACACAGACTAATAATGTAAATATAAATAGGCAAAGGGACCAGATGATGTGTCAGTGATCTCGGGCACAATATATGCCAGCAGAAAACATAAAAACTAATGAAAACCTTATCCAATTTTAAATCTTGTGGATGTTATGCTGTCAGAAATTTCTCTCAAGAATCATTCCACTGTGATTAGTTGAAGAAAATCATATCTATTGAACTCTCATTTATTTACTTCCATTCATATTCCTTCTACCCTGGTGTGATCCTTAAAGTAATGCCTAAATTGGTCACCAGTGCTCTGGTGAATGTAGAGCAAAAGAGGAAAGGGCTAAAATAATCAAAGTGGAAGGGGTTGTCATCTGGTATGTTGGGTTTTGGACACTGAGGTTCAAGACTAGGGTAGGGAAATGCACTTTGTTTCTCCCCAATGGGTTGTGTCTGGGTTTTGGGCAACATGGGTTTTCATGACTGGCTTCACTGAGATCCTGGCTTCTCTGGAGATACCTCCTTATGTCACTATGTCACAGAAGTGTGGAATGAGAGCCTGATGCCATCAAGGTTGCCATGACAGCCAGAGAGGCTTCTGATCCTGACCAATTCAGATAAATCTTCTTAAAATCCCCAACACTGCTGTGATTGTTAGAGGGAAGAGTAGGGGAGTGAGTCCCAGGCATCTGTTGTTTCAAGAAATGGTATTCTAGCATTGTCACCCAGGAGCAGATGAAACATGGTGTGTTAGGGTATTTTCCCAGTGGACCTTTGATCTAGCCAGCTCAATCCAAGAGAAGGGATCCCTCTAGAGAATGACAGCCTGCAGTATTCTCCAGGACCAGTAGGTTTCCATATTCTATTTTGTCTTCACCAGGTATCATGGACCCCTGACTATCCCAATTCAGCTCCAATGATAAATTCCCCCCAATATGTAGTGAACCAGGGGAGGACAGAGGGAGACAGGAGGGCACGTGGGTCATCTAGCTTTTCACAGTCCCCTGTAGTATTGCAATCCAAACCCGGTTTTTCAGGTCTGGACTCATCTGGGATTTTACCAAGTCAGAAACATGACCTGTGGTGCTGCTAGCCACACAGGATGTTGGCAGTGGATACCTTGTGGAAGGGCAGTATGCAGTGGATTTTGGTATGTTAGGTATGATTTAATTAGGAAACATCACACCACCTCTGGTGGTATACCTCTCTTTTCTCAGAATGCCCAAAAGGAGAGAGTTGAAACCTGAGAATTTTAATTTCTAGATGGAGGTGACTAGATCTGTAATTTCTAATGAGGAGAGGAGGGAGTCAATCACTCAGCATGTGGGACAAAGGCCAGGAAAGAGGTAGCAAGCTAGGGGAGATGTTCTATTCTCACTCCACCTGACAGGTCCCATATCCATTGCTGCTGCCTTATAATTAGTCTGCATTCAGAATTTTGTTGGTAAGAGATTCCCAGGGTCTTTCAATGCAGTTTTAGATGCAGAAATATCTGACCAATCTCTTTAAACAAAACGGTTCATCCTCTTGACACAACTAATACATGTCTGGCAAAAGACACTCTGACATTACCAAGGTTACTTTTACCATTCCCTGTAAGATATAGACTAAAAGACAGTGTCATAGACACTGGCACAATGATGCTCCAATTAATTTAAATTGCTGGATTAAAAAAGCACATGAAAGTGGCAGAAAGAGCACTTTTTAAAGTGGCATAATACCATTTTTGAACATGCATCAAGCTGGAAGAATGGAATGGTAAACATGAGCAAAGGTGAATATTCAGAAAACGAAGAGTAAAGGACATTTTTGGTGCACTTAGTGCAGAAGGATATTGGAGATGAATATCATCAGAGCAGAGACTCTAAAAGAAATTGTCATTGTTAGTGGTCACCCCAAAAGTCCAGGACACTTATTCAGCATCATAATACTTACAATTACAATAAAAAGTACTTGTGAGATCATTTGTAAACAACAATAATTACTGACAATAATTGAACTTGCCAAGGACACCATTGGTCTTGCAAATTACTGGCTCCTTTCTGTTGCTTTTAGAAAACAATTGAGGATGCATATGCAGATTTTGCTTTTCAGGAACATGACAGATGAGGAAATATTTTCTTTCACCAGAGAATCAGCACGAAGCTCTCAGATTTAATAAATACAAATTTGGAAATTCAGCACTGATCTATGGCTCTCAAAATAAAGGTGCACCACATCATCAGAAATTTAAACAAGAGAATCTCTGCTAAACTACAAAAATAAAGACACAATAGAGGAAAACCTGAAATTCATTAACAGAAAATTTTAAAGAATACCTAAAGTTGTGATAGATGTAATGAGCTGGAAAAGCAGGTAATGAAGCATTTCCAAAATTAAAAATTCTTTTATTTTTTTATGTAATTGTTTATATCCACCACAACTATGCCACATATCATATGTTGGGATTTCATTCTTTCAATGTCACTTATTTCAATTATGGGTCCTCGTCATTCATTGCCTGACAAAGAACAATCTAATTACTTGCATAAACATGGTAAAGATGAGAACACATTATTCACCAAGTTTTGCACAGCATATATTCAGGACCAATCTATCAAAATTAACAATTTCTATAAAAATGCTTCATTAGTATTGAGACTCTACATCAAATGGCACAGGGAATACAGATTTTATATAAACCCTGTGACTTCTGAATGATGTCAGCAGAAGATAAGATATGCATTCAACACCAAATCATAAAATTCTTTTTTAATACATTAAGTATCACAATGCAAAGTGCAACAGACTGAGAAAGTGGAGAACTGAAAGCAGTTCTATGATGTCTTCACCACTTGGTTTTCATGATGACATTGAGGATGACTTGAAACATGCCCAGCTGTGGAAGTCTCCCTCATTTGAATACAGGATGCATTTGTGACAAAGTAGACTACTACCTCAAGAACACTAGTGCATTAGACATTTTGAATTGCATAATATTAAATTGTCATGAGCAATTTCTCCTTCAAACTTGCTAATGAAATAATGTATCAGAATGTTGATGAGGATGTTTTAACCTTTCAGTTCCTGATAGTTGTGTCATCTGCAGGAATACCAAGTCTTAGGAAGTACAGGTCATTGGGGAAACAATGCTGAATGCCACCAGAGCTCCATCCTGATATGTGTCATAGAAATGGGCTTGGATTTTAAACTGGTACTTTTCCAACAATGTTCTATTCACTTGATTTAACAGAGGAGGTAATGTTGAAAAATTGGAGGCTTGGTAATATCTGCAGAGGCTCAGTAAAGTAGGGGACTGTATCCTATTCCAGTCTGACTCTCTGAAATAATTTGCAGGAAACCATCCCAAGGGAAAGTCAAACAATTTCAAACAAAGTTTTAATTGCAATTTCAAGAACAATTCTGCAAGAAACCTTAGTTGTATTTCAAGACACAGTCTTGAGGGTATCTTGAGAGAAAGATTTAACCCTATATAAGAACAAAAATATATGTTGCTGAAAATTGAGCAGACAATTATCCCAGTGATTCATATTTGCCTGGGGTAGGAGTAGAGACAGACACATGTGCAAAATATTATGTGTTCATGTCGTTAGTATAAAATGTATTTTGGTTATCATTTACACCTGATCCCCAAGACATTACACACAACTTTTCATTCCTTTCTGACTTTTTCTATTTACCTTGGCCTTTTCCTTTGAAATATTCTGTTCCACATATATCTGGGCAAAATGCATATCCTATTGAAGTTACTGGATGTTACCCATTTTCTCAAGTATGGGGGAGGTTGAGAAATCTGTTTCTCCAGGAGAAAACCAGGTTTTCTTCATTAGACAATGCCTTAGCCACTTATTCAGATGTCATCTGAAAATATAATTAGTCAAAGGAAAATGGTGATGGACGTTATGGTGACCCATGGCACAATATTTTCAAGCAGAAAAGAAGAAAAAGTAAGCAAACTCATCCAATTTTTAAACTTCCATAATTATGTTGGCAGCAATTCCTCACAAGGATTATTACAGTGTGATCAGTTGCAGATGATCATATCCATTGAACGCTCATTCATTTATATCCAATCAAATTCTTTCTAGACTGATGTGATTCTTATCAAAGAAATGCCTACCTTGGTTTCTAGTGCTTTTGGGAAGGTAGACAAAAAGACAGAAGAGCTACAATATTCAAAGTGACAGGGGTTGGCAAATAGAATGTTGGGTTTGAAGACCATGGATGTTTCAGGCTCCAGTAGGGGATTGCAACTCCACAGGAATTGTATCTGGGCCCAGGAGAACATGGGTTTCCATGTGTGGCTTCTGTAAGATCCTGTCTGTGCTGCACATACCTCCTGATGTTACAGAAAAGTGCAATGAGAGCATAATGACATCACAGTTGCCAGGTCAAACACAGTGGATTCTGGTCCTGGCAGCTTCAAAAATATATTCTAAACAAGCATCAGCTCAGGTGTAATTGTAAGAGGAAAGATGAAGGGAGTGAACCCCAGGGGCCTGCCCTTTCCAAGAAATGCAATCCTAACATCATTAACCAGGAGCAGAGTAGCCAGGGAGTGTTGTGGGCACTGCCCCTTGGGTCTTTGATCAAATAAGCTCCATTCAAGAGAATCAAACTTATGAAATACAACAGTCCACATTATCCTCCAGGACTGCTAGGCAGCACAGTCTTTGCGTGGCACACCAGATTTTATGGTTGCCTGACCACCCTGATCTTGCTGCAAGCAAAAATTCCCCATTTCTACTGGAAATGGGAGGGATGGAGCGGTGCGAGAGGGCATGTGGGTCAACCAGCTTTATCAAAATTTGCTGTGGTATTGTGGACCAAACCCAATCTTCTAGGTCTGGGCTCATTCATAATTTTTCAGAGTCAGGAATCTGACCTATTGCATTCCCAGTCACACAGTATGCTAGCTCTTGACAGCTCAGGGCAGGAAAGCATGCAGTGAAGTTCATGGGTTTGGTGATTATTGAATTGGGAAAGCTCACACCAATTCTGGTGCGAAACCACTCCTTTCCAGGAATGCCCAAAAAGTAGAGAGTGGGACCCTAGAAGTTTGATTTCTAAGTGGAGGTGAGTGGATTCTGTGATTTCTAATGAGGAGAGATGGGAGCCATCACTCAACATGTGGTATTACATGGAAAGTGGTCACAAACTAGGAGAGATGTTCTATGTTCACTCCATCTTTCAGGTCCCACCTCTTTGCTGCTGCCTTACAACTAGACTTTACTCAGAAATTCTCTTTTTATGAGTTGCCCAGGGGCCCTTCAACTCACTTTCAGCATCACAAATATCTGGTCAATCTGTCTTCACCAAAGGGTTAATCCTCTTGACATTGATAATGCATATCAGGCCAAAGGCCCTATGTGAAAATACCAAGTTTTCTTTTACCAGTCCCTGTAGGATACAGACTATAGAACAGTGACACAGAAACTGGCACAATTATGCTTCAAATATGTGAAATTGATAGATGAAAAATGTGTCTGAGGATGGTGGGAAGAGCACATTGCTTAATGGTATAATACCAACTTTGAACATGCATCAGGCTGGAAGAGAGGAATGGTACACATGTTCAAACCTGGGTATTTTAAAAGGGAAGAGTAAAGGACATTATTGGGTCATTCAGCAGAAGGGTGTTGGAGATGGATACAATCATCAGTGAAGACACACTGAAGTATATTGTCTTTGTTAATGGTCTCCCAAAGGATTCCAAAACATCTCTTCCACTTCATAGTACTTACAAATAGAGTAAGAAGTAATTGTGAGATCATTTGTAAGCAACAATGATTACTGACCCTAGTTCAAATTGCAAAGGATATCAATGGCCTTACAAATTCCTGGCTCTTTCTGGTTGCTTGCAAGGGACAGCTGATAACACAGATGCAGATGTTGCTTTTCTGTACCATTACCTATGATGAAAGGTTTCCTTAAACTAGAGAATCTGCACCCCAGCACTTAAATTTAAATAAGTACAAATTTTTAAATGCATTACAGTCTTATTAGTTGAAGAAAATCATATCCATTGAAGTTTAATTCATGTATTTCCATTCAAATTCCTTCTAACCACGTGTGATCCAATTTGATGAAATACCAAACTTGGTTACTAGTGCTCCTGGAAAGGAAGACCAAAGGACAAAAAAGCTAAAGTGTTCAAAGTGGCATCTGGTATATTGGGTTTGAAGGGTGCAGAGGTTCCAATCTCTTTAGGGCAACGTACTTTGTTTCTCTCCCCTGGTGTTGTGCATGGACATCTGGTAACACTGGTTTCCATGAGTGTCTTCCCTGAGACCCTGGCTACACTGCAGATAACTTCTGTTGTCACATAAATGTGGAAGGAGAGTGCAATGACATCCCAGGTTCCATGAAAAACAGAGAGAGTTCTGTTCATGGTAGCTTCAGATTAAGATTCTAAACAAGCATCAGCTCAGCTGAAATTTTAAGAGAGAAGTTGAAGGTAGAGAGCCCTAGAGGTCTCCTCTTTCAAAGAAATGCAATCCAAACATCGTCACCCAGGAGCAAAGGAGTCAGAGAGTGTTGGAAACATGGTCTTGAGGGTCTTTGATCTAACCAACTCCATCCAAGAGAAGGGAACCTGCTGAAGAACAACAGCCCACAGTTACCTCCAGGCCAACTATGGAGTGCAGTCCTCAGGTGGCAAACCAGGCATAATTGCCACCTGGCCTCTCTAATTCTGCTGCAATCAATTATTCCCCAACAGGTCTAGTGGATCAGTATGGGATGGGAGAGTGCTGGAGGGCACATGAGTCACCAAGCTTATCAGTTTTCTGTGGCATAGCCTTCTGAAACCACTTCTCCAGGTCTGTGTCATTCAGGATTTTGTGTCAGGAAACTGTCCAAAAGTGGTACCAACCACAAATGATGACTGTTAATGGTTCAGGGCAGGGTGTGTTCAGTGCAGTTCAGTGTTAACTGCTGATAGAATTAGGAAATATCACACCATTTTGCGGGACACCCCTCCTTTCCTGGAATGCCCAAGGAGAAAGATGGAATCTGGGTAGTTTGATTTCTAAGTGGATGTGGGTAGATGCTGTGAGAAGGAAGAATGAGTGAATCACTAACATGTGGGATGGTGGCCAGGAAATATGTAACAAATAGGAGAGATGTTCTGTGATGACTCCACCTGCCAGGAACCACCTCCTTAGCTGCTGCCTTACAACTAGGCTTCAGTCAGAAATTCTCTTAGCAAGAGTTTCCCAGGGGCCCTTCAACTCACTATTGATGCAGAAATATCAGGTCAATCTATCTTCACATAAGGTTGCAACCACTTGACAGGACTAATGCTTGTTTGGTAAAAGGCCCTCTGTGACAATGTCAAAGTTACTTTTACTATCACCAGTAGGATACAGACTATAGGACCGTGTCACAGACACTGACACAATGATGGTCCAAATAAGAAAATTGATGGATAAAATAGTGCCTGATGATGGTGGAAAGAGGATAAGTTCAAATGACTTAGTACAAATTTTGAACATGCATCAGCCTGGAAGAGAGGAATGCTAAACAGGTTCAAAGGTGAATATTCAAAAATGGAAGAGAAAAGGACATTTTTGGAGAACTCAATATAGAAGGGTTTTGGAGATGAAAACCATCATCAGTGAAGAGACACTAAAGAAACTCATTCTTAATCATCTCCCTAAAAAATTATAGGAATATTATTCAGGTTCATACTATTTACAAATAGAGTAAGAAGCAATGGTGAGATATGTAAGAAACATTAACTACGGTCAAAATTTCAACTCTCAAAGGACATCAATCCCCTTGCAAATTTCTGGTTCCTTCCTGTTGCTTGCAAGGGACAGCTGATTTTATATATGCTGATTTTGCTTTTCCAGCAAATGACCTGTGAGGAAATGTTGCCTTATGTTACAGCATCTACACTCAAGCACTTAAATTTAAACAAGTTCAAATTTAGAAAAGTAGTACAGAACTATGTCACTCAAAGAGTGCACTTCCGGGGTCCAGCCCTAGCAGGGGTCGTAGTGGTCTCAGGTGATGGAGTAGGCATTGGCGTGGTGGAGAACAAAGCAACACAAACTCAAGGAATGGATGCTAAGTTCTAAATTTTATTTTTCCCAGTCAGATTTTTACACATTAAAAGGTAGGCAGTTACACATGTCTTTTCAGAACAGGAAAAGGTCAAAAGGAGAAAAACAAAAATATTTTGTACAATCATTACTAGACTAGACAATGAAGTATTCTATTTATTCTAGTAATTGTTTACTTGTGATAACCTATAACTAAACAATAAGACATATTAATATTTACCTAATCATAAAGGTTAAACAAGCACAGTAGGGTTGAATAAACATCAGTTGTGTGACTACTGCTGTAGTTAATAAATGCTAGACATTTTAAGCTAAGAAATATATGATATCATCTTATACTGTGTGAACTTAACATTGAGAAAAACTTTATTTCTTCTGTTCCTGTTAATCCTTCCTGATGGGGTTCAAATTATTTGCCTATGTGTTTCAGGTCATCTGAGAGTAAACAACAGGGGATCAGCAGTTAGAATCTCTTTATGTATTTTCTCATAGCAATCTTGGTTACTCAGAGTTTCATAGCAAATGGCTAAATCTGAAATCATTGTTCCATTAGAAGTCTGGTTCTTATATTCTAACCCTGGTTCTGTTAAGACCCCTGTTTTCAGGGAAAACAGAAAAAATATTAATAATAAACCTACACATATTAAGGAAGCAAGGAAGAAAAGTCTGCAACCCAAATTCCCAAGAGATGAGAATTTGCAAATATCTTTATTACTCAGCGGAATCCTTGTCAAGCACTCAGGAGAATTGCAAATGTCATAACAGCGCACCACTTCACCACAAATTTAAACAAATGCATTTCTGCTTAAATATGAAAATGAAGACAAAATATAGGGGTAACCTGAATTTCATCAAAAGAAAACTTTAATGAATACCTAAAGTTCTGCATGGACATAATGAGCAGAAAATGCATTTCCAAAATTCAAAGTCCTTTTCTTTTTCTTGTCATTTCTTATGTTCACCATGAGCATGCCACATACCTAATATCTCTGATTTTACTGTATCAATGTCAGTGCATTGAAATAAGGGGTCCTGTGCCACATGTTACCCTAGAAAGCACAACAAAATTATTCACACAACCATGGTATAAATGAGAATATCCCATCTTTCACCCACTTCTCCACAGTATATCTTAAGAACAGCCATTAGAATTAACCATTTCTATAAAAATGCTTCATTACTATCTAGACAGTACCTCAAATGATACAGAAAAACCAGATTTTATATACCCCTGTGCCTCCTGAATGATAACAACTGAAGATATGCATTCAGCCCCAGATAATGCAAGTATTTGGTAATATAATATTTAACCCAATGCATAAGAAAACAGAAAGTGGGGGACAAAGAGCAGTTTTATGCTACATTCATTTCTTGTTTTTCCAGTTCACATTGATGATGACATGGAAACCTCTAATCTGTAGAAGTGTCCTTTTTTTGAAATGAGAATGCGTGTGTGCGAATGTGGGATACTACCTCAAGAAGAATACTGAAGTACACATGTTGAAATTCAAGTCATTAAAATGTGGTGAGCAATTTCTTCTTCAAGAACTTGCTGAAAAAATAATGTATCAGCATGTTCATAAGAATGATAAAACCTTTCAGTTCCTGAAAGTTGTGTCATCTGCAAGAATGCCTACTCTTAGAAAATCCAGGCCACTGGGAAAACACTTTTGACTACCACTGCATCTCCATCCTAAAATCTGTCCTAGGAATGAGCTTCCACTTTAAACTGGTACTTTTTAACTGTGTACCATTCACTTGATTTAACAGAGAATTCAATGTTGAGAAACTGAAGGCTTGTCATTATCTGTAGCCTCTGTAAATTAGGGGACTGGATCATGTTTCAGTCTGACTCTCTAAAATAGTTTTCAGAAAACCATCCTGAGGCAAAGCCAAACAATTTTGAAGGAATTTTTAATTGCACTTTTGAGAACAATTCTGTAGGATATTTTGTTGCATATCAAGACCCAGTCCAGGGATAACATCAGAGAATGATTTAACCATATATAAGGATATAAAAGGTTGTAGCTGAACACTGAACAGGCAATTATCCCAGTGATCCATGGTAGCCTGGGGTTGAGGAGATGCAGGCACATGTGGGAAATATTATGTGCTCATATCATTATTATAAAAGTGATTGTTGGGATTATTTAAACCTGAACCCCAAGCCATTGCAGTCAGTCTGTTCATTCCTTTCTGACTTGTTCTATTTCCTCTGGTCTTTTCATTGAAACATTCCAACTAGCAGATATCTGAGCAAAATGCATAGACCAGTGGAGGTGCTGAATATTGCCAAGTTTCTCAGGTATGTGGGAGCCTGAGTAAAGTGGTTCTCAAGCAAAAATCCTGTTTTCCTACATTAGGGAATGCCTAAGCAACTTAGCCCAAAACTGTCTGTACATATAAATAGGCAAAGGGGAATGGTGATGACTTACAGGTCAGTGATCCAAGGCACAATATTTGCTGGCAGAAAAAATTTAAAAGTAAGAAAAACTCATGCAAATTTCAAACTTCTAGTAGTCATGCTTGCAGCAAATCCTCTCAAGAAAAATTGCAGTGTGATTAGTTGCAGAACATCATATCCATTGAACTCTCATTTATTTATAAACATTCAAATTTCTTCTAGGCTGGTATAATCCTTCTTAAAAATTTTTTTTTCTAACTTGGTTACCAGTGTTCCAGGATCAAAAGAGAGAAGAGCTACAGTATTCAGTGTGGAAGGGGTTGGCATCAGACATGTTGGGTTTGAGGGGCCCAGAGGTCTCAGGCTCCATTAAGGGAATGTATGTTGCTTCTCTCCCCAGGGTTTGTGTCTGATCCTAGGGCCACATGGGTTTTCATGATTGAATTCCCTGTGTACTGGCTGTGCTGCAGATACATCCCAATGTCACAGAAAGGTGGAATGAGAATATGATGGCATCACAGTTGCCATGGCAACCAGAAAGTCATCTGCTCCTGGCCACTTCATATTATGATTCTAATCAAGCCTCCAAAAAGTTGTGATTGTAATAGGGAAGATGAAAGGAGCGAGCCCCAGGGCTCTGTTCTCATCAAGAAATGAGATCTGAACATCATCTCCCAGTAGCAGAGTAATCAGGGTGTGTTAAGGCAGGGAAACTCAGGCCTTTGATCTCCCCAGCTCCATTCAATTGAAGGGACCCGGCTGAAGAAAAACAGCCCACAGTTTTCTCCAGGCCCACTAGGTGGCGAAGTCCTCACCTGGCACACCAGGCATCATGATCGCCTGGCAACTAGAATCTTGCTACAAGCAAATATTCCCTGACATTTCTAGATAATCAGGGAGTGACAGAGCGGTGCGAGAGGGCACCTGGGTCACCGACCTTATCACATTTTCCTGAAGCATTGCCCTCCTAACCAACTCATCTAGGTCTAGGATCATCTGCGATTTTGCTGTTTCCTAACCTATGGCTCTATGACCCACACAGGTTGTTGGCTGTTCACAACTCAGGGTACAGCGGAATTCAGTGCAGTTTGTTCTGTTAGGTATTGATTGAATTAGAAAACATCACACCAATTCTGGTGGGACACATCACCTTTCCTGGAATGCTCAATGAAGAGACAACTGGAACCTGGGAATTTAGATTGTTAAGTGGAGGTGGGTGGATGCTGTGATTTCCAATGAGGAGAGGAGGGAGTGAATTACTCAGCTGTCGCTGGCTATTTGTGGTACCAAATCTGCGGATATTAGTCACCACCTGCAGCAACAATTCGCGCGGGTCTTTATCTGGTGGGCTGGAAAGGAACTACTTCTACTATCTTTCTTTAGTGGGCTGCTTTCTCACTTATTTGCTTGTTCCCTGGGCTATAGAGGAAGAAAGGCTTTTCTTAGAGAGAGAGAGAGAGAGAGAGAGAGAGAGAGAGAGACTTTGCATAAGAGAGAATCATTTAGAGAGAGAGACTGAGAGAAAGATAGAGAAAGAAAGGCTTCTACGCTTATCAGAGATCTGTTTCTTCTTAGGCTTCTGCAGCTTCTTCTTAAAGGTGCATCCTGCATCCTGTGAACTATAGGTGCATGCTAGGAGTATGTGCTAAAGGTGCGCTGCTTCTCTCTGCTTGCCGCTTCTCCTGTTTCTTACCCCTGCCCCTACTCGCTGCTTCTCTTAGCTTCTGCTTCTACTGTCGCAGCCCCGCCTACTGCCCGCTTATATTCCCTCCAGGAGGTGGAGGGCGGGGCCACACCAGTTGTGATCAGGCAAGGAGCCAGCTGCCCTATCATGGTAAGGGTTAAAATGAGCAGGCAAGAGCAGGCATGCTCGGGAACACCTGTGCATGCGTTGTGCACGTGGACTTAACTGAATACTGCCCATGACAATACACCTGAGTGTGCTTATGTCAACTAACCTCCACACTGCTGATGTGATCAGGTGCCTTCTGGCTGGCCGCCAGGCACCATCCCAGCGCCCTCTGCATGGCACAGCTCCCAACACTCAGCATGTAGCATGAATCCCAGGAAAGAGGTAACAAGTTAGCAGAGATATTCTGTGCTCACTCCACCTGCCAGGCACCACCTTTTATTGATGATGACTTACAATTAGGTTGCACTCAGAAATTCGCTTGGTATAAATTTCCCTGAGGTCCCTAAACACACTTTTAGGTGTAGAAATATCTGGCCATACTGTCTTCACATAAGGGTTCAAACTCTTGACCTGACTATTGCATATCTGGCAAAAAGCCCACTCTGAAAATGCCAAGGTTGCTTTTACCAGTCCCTGTAGGACACACTGACTATGGGACAGTGCAAAAACACTGGCATGATGATGCCCCAGTTAAGTCAAATTACTGGTTGAAAAAGTGCCTGATGGTGGCAGGAAGAGCAAAGTTTACTGTGACATAATACCATTTTTCAACATGCACCAAACTGGAAGAGAGGAATGGTAAATAGATTCAAAGCTGAAGATTCAGAAAGGGAAGGTTAAGGACATTTTGGGGGGCACTCAATACAGAAGGGTGCTGGAGATGAAAACCATCATCAGTGACGGGACACTAAGAGAAATTGTCATCCTTCATGGTCTCCCACAAAATTCCAGGACATTTCTTCAGCTTCATCATACATTCAAATACAGTAAGAGAAATTTTGTTGTCATTTGTAAGCAACTATAAGTACTGACAATAGTTCATCTTGCAAAGGACATCAATGCCCTTGCAAATTTCTGCTTCTTTCTTGTTGCTTGCAAGTGAGGGCTGATTACACATTTGCAGATTGGATTTTCTGGCACATGATTTATGAAGAAAATTTTCCTTACACCAGAGCATCTACACACAAGCAATAAAATTTAAACAAGTACAAATATGAAAATGCGGCAATGAAATATGTTTCAAAAAAAAGTGAACCACATCATAAGAAATTTAATCAAAAGCATCTCTGCTAAAATACCAAAATGAGTACAGTGTACATGTGAAACCTGAATTTCATAAACAGAAAATTTTAAAGAACACCTAAATTTGTGATAGGATATACTGAACAGAAAAATCAGTTAATAAAGCATTTCCAAAGTTTAAAATCCTTCTTTTCTTGTAATTGCTTATATCAATCACAAACATGCCACTTACCTAATGTCTGTGATTTCATTTTTTCCACGTCACTTCTTTCAAATAGGAGTTCTTGTGTCATGCCTTACTCTACAAAGCAAAGTAAAATTATTTCCACAACCATGGTAAAATGAGAACACAACATCTGTCACCCAGTTCTACACAGATAATAAGAATATCCATCAAAATTATCAATTTCTATAAAAAATGTCCAATAGTATTCAAACTACATGTCAATTGATACAGGGAAACCAGGTTTTATATACACCCTGTGCCTCCTATTGATATCAGCAGAAGCTACGATATGTATTCTGCTCCAAATTATACAATTATATAATAATATAATATCTATCCCAATGCAAAGAACTGCAGACTAAGAAAAAGGAAAACCAATATCAGTTCTTTTTTTTCTTCACTTGTTGGTTCTCCAGTTGACATTGAGTTTGACTTTGAAAAGCCCCAGCTTTAGAAGCCCAATTAATTTACATGGAGGATGCTTGTGGGCCAAAGTAGGCTACCAGCTCAAAAAGATTACTGCAGTTGACCTTTTAAAATTCATGCCATCAAAACCTGTTGAGCATTTTTTCTTCATGAATTTGCTGATTATAAACCAATAAGCATATTCATGAGGATGATATAACCTTTCAGTTCCTGGGAATTGTCTCATCAACATTTGTACCTACCCTTAGGAAATTCAGATCACTGTGGAAATACTGCTGATTGCCACCAAAACTCCATCCTGAAATCTAACTTTAGAATGAGCTACTTAAAGCTGGTACTTTTCCAACAGTGTTCTATTCACTTGATTTAACAGAGGAGAAAATGTTTTGAAATCAGAGAGTTGGCATTATCTGCAAATGCTCTGTAATAGTACGTGACCTGATCCTGTTCCAGTCTGACTCTGTAAAATGATTTGCAGGAAAACAATCCACATCATACACAATTTCGAAAAAATTTCTTATTACAATTTTTAGAACAATCCTGTCAGAAACCTTAGTTGTACATCAAGGTTCATAGTTCAGGGCATATCATGACAGAAAGATTTAAACCAATTTAAGAAGAAAATAAACTCTAGCTGAACACTGGGCAGACAATTATCTTAGTGATCACTGGTGGCCTGGGGAATGAGGAGAGGCAAGCATATGTGGGAAACATTATGTCATCATGTTGTTATTTAAAAGAGATTTTCGTGATTACTTACACCCAAACCCCAAGTCATTATAATCACAGTCTATTTATTCATTTCTTATTCTTTCTATTTCCCTTGCTTTTTCCCTTGAAGCATTCTGAACAGCAGATGTCTAGGCAAAATTCACAGCCCATAAGAGATACTGAATCTTGCTGGCTCTCTCAGGTATAGGGGAGGATGAGGAATGTGGTTCTCAAAGGCAAAGCCTTAGAGAATGCATAAGAAATAGCCATATACTGTCTGTAAATATAAATAGTTTATCTAAGGGAAGAGGGGATGACTCACAGGTCAGGGATGCCAGTAAATATTTACTGGCATAAAAAAAGAAAAAAAGAAAATAGAAAAACCTCATTCAATTTTCAAATTTTCTAGCAATTTTATTTGTAGCAATTCCACTTGTGATTATTAAATTGTGATTTGTTGCAGAAAACCATGCCCATTGAACTCTCATTCATTTATTTCCATTCAAATTCTTTGTACTCTGGTGTTATTTATTTATTTATTTATTTTTGGAGAAATGTCTATCCTGGTCACATGTACTCCTGTGAAGGTAGAGCAAAAGTAGCAAGTGGTACAATATTCAAAGTAGAAGGGACTGGCATCCCATAAGTAGGGGTTGAAGGGCACATAATTTCCAGGTTCCAGTAGAAGAATGCACTTTGTTTCTCTCCACAAGTGTTATTTGGGGGCCTTGGGAAACAAGGGTTTCCATGAGTGGCTTCCCAGAAAACCTGGCTGTGCTTCAGATACTTCATGATGTCATAGAGTATGGAATGACTGTATGATGACATCACAATTACCATGGAAAATACAGAGACTTTTGGTCCTAGCTTTTTCAGATCAAGTTTCAAAACAAGTGCAGGCTCACCTGTGATTGTAAGTGGGAAAATGAAGGGAGTGAGTCCAAGGGGCCTTTGCTTTTCAAGTAATGTGATATGAATGTTGTTGCCCAGGAGCAGAGGAGCAGGGAGTGTTGGTTTTCTGGCCCCAATGTCCTTGATCTAAACAACTCTGTCCAAGAGAAGGAATTCCACTGAAGATTGATACTCCACACAATCCTCCAGGCCTGCTTTGTGGAACAGTCCTCTTTTTTCCATGCGAGACATAATGACCACTTTCCCCACTTCTGTCCTGCTGCAAGTAACTACTCCCCAACAGGTCTAGTGGATTGGGAAGGGATGGAGAAGTTTGGGAGGGGTACTGAGGCTTCAGTTTTTCTATGACCTCTACAGAGATTGTAACCTTTGTGGTTACTATTGTCTGAGAATTTATTCACTGTGTATTTTCTATGATCTTTGAAATCAATATCACCTTAGAAACCTCCATGACTTGTATACCCTTTATAAATAGAGTAGCCTAAATAATCTCTCTAGCCTATATGGATTTATTAACCTAAATTAACTTAGTAGTCACATTACCTTCATTGATTTTTATCGCGTTCCCTCTGGCCACAGAAAGAGACACGACAAACGTCTGAAGCTTTGGAAGTTTATTGTGCACAGTCTTCCTTTCTTTCCCTCTTTTCTAATCCCTTTCTCTCTTTTCTTTCTCTCGCTCTCTTTCCCTCTGCTTAACTCTCGCCTGCTCTGGTTCGCTCCGCTCCTCCCGCTCGGCTCACGCCTACTTCGGCCGCTCCGCTTCTCCTGCTCGGCTCACGTCCTCGCTCGCACTCTTCTTCCTCGCTTCTTCTCCTACTCTCAGCTTCTTCTTCTCTCAGCTTCTTCTTACTCCCAGCTTCCGCCCCTTACTCCCCCACCCACCAAGCTTATATACACTTCAACCAATCAGGGGGGAGCACACGAGGTAAACGCACGGACAGCTGCAGGCATAGAATAGGTACACGAGGGGGGCATGCTCTAATCACATCGTTAACTAGCCAATCATTGGAATTCGCTGGTTGTTTACTGTATAGCTGGCTGCTTTTGGCTCAGTGCCAGGCGCCATTATGACCGTGCCCAAGGCTGGGGGTCCCGGGAACCCCGACATATCCCCCTTCTTTATTATTAAACTAAGGCTCGGGACCGTGTCTGTCTTAGGCTGAGTGGTCAGCATATGTCCTTACCCGTCATCAGAGCCTGCAGAGCATGCTGCAGCTCCTGTCTTAGGTTGGTACACAGCCACCTCCTTCATTACCCGTCTTTGACTACCGGTCCAGCATCAAGATCCATACTAATGGGGGGCTGTCGGCCTTTAGGGCGGTCATGGCCTGATGAAAGATAATTTGATCTCTCTATTGGCTAGCTCGTAGATGCATGCCAAAACGAATGAAGAGAAGGAGGCCAAGGCAGAGGAGTACCACCATAGCTCCTAAGCCTGCCCGCTGTTTGACAAATCTATAAACAGAAGAAAAACCATATAGCCATATTAAATACAGAAACAATATACATCCCAGTAGAGTTACAATACGGGCAACACAAACAGCTCTCAGGGAATATACGCATCCCAGTCCCAAAAGTTCTTGCAAGGTATCCACTTGTTCTTATAGTGAGTCCACTCTCTGATAGAGTCTCTATGGTCTGTAAGGCTGCAGCTGTATTTTCGGCCAAATGATCGTTGTTATGGTTGTGTCAATGCTGCTACTGCAAGAACTGTGATGGCAATGATCACGGCTGTTGCAATGTCAAAGCCTCTCCTGTTTCTTGATAATAGCACTGGCAAATCTATATCTGCAAGAGAAACTAGGACTGGTAGGAAGATAGAAATGTGCATCAAATTGCACGGGTGGCAAAAGAACCATTCCAGCATTGTGAGAGATAGCACACGGTTAGTGAACAGTTAAGAGGTGTTATTAGAAATGTTAGTTGGTAGAAACATAAAAGGGAGGAAATACACAAGTTGTAGTGCAAAAATTCCTCCTGTTAAAGCAAAGAAAAGACTAGAGATATCCTTGTCACCAAAAACAGCATGACCTGAAAAATCATCAGTAGAATTGACAGGCTTGTAGAGGAATTGGTGAAAAACAAGAAAAGGAAGGATAAAAAATGTGTTAGTTAGAAGTAAAAAATATGGCCAGGCTAACAATGGCCCATAGGTTCCGGGTTTGCCTTTCCGTCTGAGTTTTTGTTATTGGAGGAAGGCTCAGGCTCGCCATTGCAAGGAGGAGCAGCATCACTTGCATGCTGTAAAACTCTGATTAGCCTTTCTGGAATCCAGACTGGAGTCTGTTGATCCTGTGGGAAAATACAAACAGACCCTCGGACCCAACGAAGGACTGGATCCGGTCCTTTCCAACAACCTGTCAGGATATCTTTCCATTTTGCCCATACTTGAGGAGTATCATGGGGATTATAATGTCGATCAGCTGCAGAGTGGCCGTCCCTATCCAGAGTTAAGAAATTTAGAATGAAAAGAACTAAATTAAGTTTATCTTTAGGAGACTTGTAGGAGGCTCCTATTCCCCCTTTTTGTTTATTTAGACAATATTTTAAAGTAAGATGTGCTCTTTCCACAATGCCCTGTCCCTGAGGATTATAGGGGATGCCAGTGACTGATTGGATGTTAAATGTTTGTAAAAACAACCGGAAGCTTTTGGAAGTATAAACAGGACCATTATCTGTTTTAATAACTTTAGGTATGCCCCAGCCAGCAAATGCTTGTAGGCAGTGTTGAATGACATCTTTTACCTTTTCTCCAGAATGAGCGGAAGCCATAATGACCCCTGAAGCAGTGTCTACTGACACATGTACATACTTAACAGTACCAAATTCAGAAATATGGGTTACATCCATCTGCCAAATATGACCAGGCAGCAGTCCCCTGGGGTTAACTCCAAAGGATTGTACTGGGATTAAAGGAGCACAATGTTGACAATTTTTTACTATTTGTCGAGCCATACATTTAGATATAGGAAATTTTCTGCTCAAAGTAGTGGAATTTACATGGAATTTTTCATGAAAGAGTTTTGCTTGTTCCTCTATGGAAAAAACAAAAATTGATTTGGTGGCCATATCTACTAAGTCATTAGCATTGGCCAAAGGTCCTGGTAAATTAGAATGAGCTCTAATATGTCCTACATAGAATAGATGTTTACGCTGTAGGATAAGGTTTTGTAGCGTGGTAAAATAAGAAGCTACCGTGGACATGGAAGAAATATGGGGTACCGTTTCAAGAACCTGTAAAGCGTTAACGATATATAAGCTATCAGATAGAAGATTGAATGGCTGATTATCTGCTAATTTAAAGGCTAATATTACAGCTGCAAGTTCAGTAACCTGTGCGGAGTTGGGTGGAACTATTATGGTGTGAAGTTGTTTACTGATAAGTACTGCACCTACTCCATTTTTGGAGCCATCAGTAAAAATGGTTACACAGTCTTTAAGAGGCTGGACACTAGTCACTTTTGGAAAAACTATGGGAGTATTTTACAGAATTGAATCCAGGGATGTTGGGGATAATGGTTATCGAACTGAGCTGAAGTGGAACAATATAATACTGACCAATCATCATCATTATTAATTAGCCATTTAATTTGCTGGGTGGAATAAGGAGTTATAATAATAGACGGATGGATTCCAAAAACAGTAATGCAAGATTCTATTCCCTTGAATATTACCTGAGCAATAGCTTGGGGATATGATTGTAATGTTTTAGCTGGAGAGCTAGGAAGATTTATACTTTGCAGAGGTCCTCCTTGCCAAACTATGCCAAAAGGGGTATGTTTCTCTGAGATTATGATTAAACTTAATGGTTGAGTAGGATCACAACAATCAACGTAATACTGCTGAAGTCTATTCTCTACTAGCTGTAAGGATATCCGTGCTTCGGGAGTAAGTTTCCTAGGGGAATTCAAGTCAGGATTACCTTTTAATATATCGAATAAAGGTTTTAATTCCCCTGTGGATAATTTTAAATAGGATCTGATCCAGTTAATGTCACCTAAGAGTTTCTGAAAATCATTCAAGGTATTCAATTGATCTGTCCTGATGGTCAACCTTGATGGTCTGACTGTAGTAGCAGTGAGCCTTGTACCCAGATATTCTTGGATCTCCTCTAATTGTAATTTTTCAGGGGCTATCGTTAGTCCTCTTTTTTCTAATGCTTGAGTTATAAATTGTAATGCTTCTAACAAAACTTTTTCTGGATGGCAAATAAGTATGTCATCCATATAATGATAAATCAACAATCTCTTAAACTTTTGTCTAGTAGTTGTTAACGCTTTATCTACATATATTTGACATATAGTAGGACTGTTAGCCATACCTTGAGGCAACACGGTCCATTCGAATCTCTGATCAGGCTGAGTGTGATTAAGAGAGGGCAAAGTAAAAGCAAATCTCCAACAATCATTTTTGTGTAAGGGTATAGAGAAAAAGCAATCTTTTAAATCCAGAATAATAGTAGGCCAATTTTTTGGTAGCGCAGTGACAAGAGGGAGTCCACATTGGATGGGTCCCATAGGGTACATTTGTTCGTTTATGGCTCTTAAATCATGTAATAACCTCCATTTTCCTGATTTTTTCTTTGTTAAGAATATTGGAGTATTCCAAGGAGAAGTAGAATGTTGTAAATGACCTGCTTGTACCTGCTCTTGTACTAACTTATGAGCTGCCTCTAGCTTCTCTTTTGTTAGGGGCCACTGTGGAATCCAGCGAGGCTTATCATCTTTCCATATTATAGGGATTGATGGTTTATCAGTGGCCCCTAGGAAAAACCCAATCCATGAGAATCATTTTTTGGTGGAAGTAAAGGCAGTGGTTGGGTAGATCCTTGACTATGTCTTCCTAATCCTTTTTTATCATCATAGTTCATATTTTGTAACATATTTCTTACAGGAGTCCCTTGGTAAGTCTGATCAGTGGTGAGTTTCATATCCATTTGCTGCAGGACGTCTCGTCCCCATAGACTAATAGGAACATTACAGACATATGGCTGAAATATTCCTGTGTGTCCCTCTGTATCTTTCCACGATAATGAGGAAGCACTTTGATTGGGGCTTTCTGCTACTCCTAAGCCTCTCAAGCTCTGAGCTGCTGTGATCAATGGCCAGTGCTTTGGCCAGACCATTGCGCTAATAATACTTTTGTCTGCTCCCGTATCTAATAAACCTGTAAATTCCATATTTCCCACTTTTAATTTTAGGAGGGGCCTCTGTCCCATAGCCATAGTAAGGTTTATTAAAGTGGTTCCTGTTGATCCAAAACCTCCTTGTCTTTTATTTGTATTTTTACTGGGCCACAAAGAATGTCGACTGGGTAATATAAGCATTTGTGAATTGCGATCCCCTGGAGAGATGACCGTAATTCCTTTTGGTGAAGAGACCAAGGCTTTTATTTGTCCAGTGAAATCAGGATCAATAACCCCTGGGTGTACTATAAGTCCTTTTAGTGTTGAGGAACCTCTACCTAGTAATAGTCCTACACTGTTCTGTGGGATTTTTTCATGCCAGTCAGTATCAATCATCTGCACCCCCATATCTGGGGTTAGTATGAGTCTGGAGGTGGCACAGATGTCCAATCCGGCACTTCCTGAGGTGGCTCTGCGCTCCCCTTCTCTGTGGGAGGATACCACCGTCGGGGAACTTGTTGAATTACCCCGTATATTTGTTGCGGGCCCCGGGGAGGGCCCTGTCTCCCGTTTTTTTGAAGTTTAGGATTCAACCCTAGGAAATTATCCTCCCTATCTCTAATAGACTGACAGGCACTATTCCACTGACTTCCTCTTCTGCATCTTGGACATAGCCCAGGTCCGGTTCCCAAGTTATTCTTTGTATAGATGTTCCCACCTTGGGCAAAGGGTGGCCTTTTGTTTGGACAAGTGGCTTTTAGATGTCCCTTCTGTCCGCACACAAAACATGATCCTAAAGACTCTTTATTAGTTCTTGAAGGGAACCTCCCCTGGGCTTGTGCAAGTGCGGCAGACAACAAGGTGGTTTGTCTGTCTATGGCTGCTACAAAGGCACTGCTCTGCGCCGAAGTATCATTTACATCTCTACACACTTTTAAGTAGGTGGACAAGTCTTTGTTTCTCCATGGTCTTATGACCTCCCTACACCATTTGTTGGCTTGTTCGTAAGCCAATTGTTTTACTAGGGGCATGGCTTGCTCTGCATCTCCGAAGATGCATGATGCTGTCTGAATTAGCCTATCGACGAAGTCCGCGTAGGGCTCACTACTCCCTTGAGTTACCTTTGACAACTGGCCCTGCAAATCTCCTGCTCCTTGTAATGTTTTCCAGGCCTTGGTTGCAGCCATGGCAATTTGCGCATAGACTGCTGGATGATAATTAAGCTGTGCCTGAAGGGTTTCATAAGGTCCTACGCCCATAAGCATGTCCCTATCGACTTGGGGATTCCCCGCTGCCGCATTTCGGCGGGCGGTATCCGTAGATATTTCTTGCCATGATGTTTTCCACATAAGGTACTGTCCCCCAGACAGAGCGGCCCTAGCAAGATTAGTCCAGTCCTGGGGCACTAAGTTTAATGATGTCAAGGTATCTACTAAGGCTATAGTAAAAGCTGACTGAGGACCATATGTGCTAACTGCTTCTTTTAACTGTTTCACTATTTTGAAGTCTAAGGGTTGGTGGAATCTTTGATTTTGAGCATCCTCAAAAACAGGATACACTACAGATCCAAGATGACTCCATTCTGAGCGTAATCCGAAACCGGACGCTTCATGAGGGGGTTCCCTATTTATGGGAGGTGCACTAGGCAACACGGGCACTAGAGGGGGCTTTTCATCTAGTCTTAATTTTTGTACTCTTTTTTCCAGTTCCTCTCCTGATAATTCCCCTTCTGATAGTTCCTCATCTGAATTAGTTCCTTTTTCTGAATTTTGAGAAAGATATGAGCATTCCTCTTTTATTTCTTCCAAAACCTGTCTTCCCTCAGCTAAAGGCTCGGTGAGTGAAGGTTTTTTGTTTTTATCTTGCAGACAGGATTTAATAAGAGACCAAATAGCCATAGTGCCTACTGGCAAAGGGTTTTGCCTACCCGCTATACGAAGGTCCTCCCCCAGCTGTTCCCACTGTAGGGTATTCAAAAGGCCCTCATCCAAAAACCAAGGGGAAACCCTTTCCACAGTATCGAGAAATACTTTAGCTGTTTTTTCCTTTAATGGCGTCCCATGGTTTTTTAATAGCTCCCTGAGGGGTTGCTGCATTCTGAATTTAGACGTTTCAGACCCCATTGTTACTAATTTGAATAGCTTCAGTTATGGCAGTTACAATAACAAACAGTGGCCAAGCTGCCAGGAGCAACGAGATTACTGAAAGGAAAACTATCTATCAAGTGTGCATTAAAATTTTTATAGCGGCTTTTCACGTGCTACCTATACCCTAATTGGACCGCTTCAAGCGTGTTTCTACTTTCACTTTTAATTGGACCGCGTTCCACGCGTCAGGACCGCTGCTGGCGTATCCCGATACTGGACCACCTTCGGTGTGTCCTTATTTTTATTTTAACCGGACCGCATCCCGCGTGTCCCCAGGACCGCTGATGGCGTATCCTGATACCCTTTAACTTTTTTATAACCGGTTTAACTTATTAAAAAAAATTTTTAGATATCTTACCTTGTTTTCTTTATAAAATTTTCATCTTCCCGGGTTTCGGCACCAGTTATCGCGTTCCCTCTGGCCGCAGAGAGAGACACGACAAACGTCTGAAGCTTTGGAAGTTTATTGTGCACAGTCTTCCTTTCTTTCCCTCTTTTCTAATCCCTTTCTCTCTTTTCTTTCTCTCGCTCTCTTTCCCTCTGCTTAACTCTCGCCTGCTCCAGTCGCTCCGCTCCTCCCGCTCGGCTCACGCCTACTTCGGCCGCTCCGCTTCTCCTGCTCGGCTCACGTCCTCGCTAGCACTCTTCTTCCTCGCTTCTTCTCCTACTCTCAGCTTCTTCTTCTCTCAGCTTCTTCTTACTCCCAGCTTCCGCCCCTTACTCCCCCACCCACCAAGCTTATATACACTTCAACCAATCAGGGGGGAGCACACGAGGTAAACGCGCGGACAGCTGCAGGCATAGAATAGGTACACGAGGGGGGCATGCTCTAATCACATCGTTAACTAGCCAATCATTGGAATTCGCTGGTTGTTTACTGTATAGCTGGCCGCTTTTGGCTCAGTGCCAGGCGCCATCATGACCGTGCCCAAGGCTGGGGGTCCCGGGAACCCCGACAGATTTTATGACCTGTATAACTTCTATGATCTAGGTTGTTTCTATGGCCTGTTTAACTTCTATTACTTAGTAATATTCTATGACCTGTGTAGGCTGTGACTTACAAAGTTTCTTTTTCTGAGTAACTTGTAAAATATGCAGAATCCCAATAGGTAGCATAACCTCTATGACCCACTAGCCTTTATTTCCTACAATGGTTTTATGTATGTGTACCCTCTATGGAATGAATATCCTATTCCCTTGTAGTCTCTTAAGACTAGAGACTATTTTTCTAAGATCTGTGTAGCTTCTGTAATCTTTGGAACTACTTTAACCTAAGAAAATTCTATGTTTTTATAGCATTTATTTTAAAAGGTGAAAATTTTTGCATACCTTGAATGACCTTACTAGTGTAGCTGCCACATTTTCCCTGACTTGAGTACCCCTGTGGAACTCAGTATCAGTAGAACTAGCATAACCTCTCTGACCTGATATTGCTCAGTCTTCTCTGGGTATTGTCCTCAATCTCCCTTCACAAACCGTTGCTCAGTGTCATCTGAATCCTCTGATGAAAACACCTTTCACACAGATGTTAATTTTTTTCTGAATATTGTGTTGGAGTGCCCCTTACCCTCAAGTACACTGTCTCCTCTGTGTCCTCTGCATGAACACCCCTGTCCAGTGGTGCCCAGTATATTCTGGGACCTTACAGTGAGCACCACCTACCTAGCAGTGCTCAGTCACCTCTGTCATATGTGCTATGTTCCCATAGCCAAACTTAACTCAACCTTCTCTGGCTCCTGTTTGTGATCATAGAGAGCCTAACATTGCTCAGTCTTTTCTGGTTTCTGTCTTAATTTCACCTGCTCCACCATTACTCATGATCTTTTGAATCCTGTGGGTGAGTGACCCTCTCCCAACATTACCCATTATTATCTGTGTCCTGTACCTAATCTCGGTCTCCACACCATTAGTTGGGTCCACTGAGTCATGTGGGTGAGCACCACTTTCCCACCAGTGCTCAGTCCCCTGTGGGTATTATTGGAGGTTAGAGTTGCAGCAATAGTGTTCTGTCTCCACTGAACCCTCAGCAACTTGTTTCTTTGAGTGACACATCTGGGAGTGACCCATTCTTTCTAATGCACCATTTCAGACTTTAACTGTGCGTCAAGGCCAGCACTTCTTTGAAATTTTAGAGAAATGTGGATAATTCCTGTTCCAAAAAACCCAACAGGTCCTTTGTGCTGCCATGCAGACAGGCTCCTCCCCAATGCCTGAAAACTCAAGACAATTTTTAAGGATGTCAATGCCCACAGCACTGGGGACCTCATTCTACCATTCATCCTTGACAATTTCCTCAATTTTATCAAGGAACTGAGGTTTTATGGGTGATGCAGTTCAGACAGGATTTCTGACATTATTCTGAAATGTGGAAGAAAATATATTTAAGAATTTTCAGAATCTTCTCTGATATGTCCCTAGTTGCATCCTTTTGACAAAAGAGTAAACCTTTTAGGAAAGTTGAGTGAGGCAAATTTCACCCTCCAAAATTGCAGTGTGATATGTGTCCATGGACAATTTCCTGTCAACGTGGAGGACTTCTCCAGACCTTTGAAAATGCTGCATTGTCAAATCACTTGTAAACTACCTGAGACCCTGGCCTGAGGGACTCCCTTGATAAGCTTCCAAAGGCTGTGAGTTATCTTGATGAGTACACCTCTTCCAAAAGAAGTCTGTTTCTTCTTATTTCTGTGATAAACAAAAACTCACTTAATGTTGTTCATGCTTCTCTGGGTCCTGCTCTAAGTCTCTCCTCACCCATCATTGCTGAGGTGTTCTGGATTCTTTGGTTAGTACCCCTCACCCAAAGTGCTTCAATTTCACTGGATTTTCTAGTTGATTGCACCTATCTTACAGTGATTAACTCTTCTTTGATTAAGCTGCTAAATTCACCTAATCTGTCCTTAATCAGTCTCATTTTGGTCCTGAGTGTGAGTGTCCCTTACTTAATAGTGCTCAGTCTTCTCTGTTACTTTATTCTAAGTTCCCTAAACATTCCATTTTCATTCTTCTCTGTGTCAGTTGCATGAGTGCCCTCAACTAATACTGCTCAGTCTTTTTTCATCTTGTTGTATTTTCCCTAAGGCAATTCTTGCTCAGAATTCTCTGGGTCCTGTGGATGAGCACCTTTCAACTGAGAGTGCTTAATATTCTCAGGATCTGTGCTTAATCTCCCTTCACACAACATTGCTGAGTGTCATCTGAGTAATGTGATGAGTGCCCCTCCACACAGGTTCACGTTTTCCCCTAAATATTGTTATGGAGTACTTCTTACCCTCCAGTAAACTGTCCCCTCTATGTCATCTCAGTGATTACACCTCATCCACTAGTGCTAAGTATTCTCCTGGACCTCTGGGTTAGCACCCCTCACCAGCATTCCTCATTCTCCTCTGGACCACGGACTCAGTTCCCCTAACTATGATTTCTCAGCCTTATCTGGCTCCTGTGTGTGAGAATATATAGCCTAACAGTGCTCAACCTTCTCTGGTTTCTCTCTTAAACTCAAATCCCCCAACATTGCTCTGGGACTTCTGAATCCTGTGGTGAGCACCCCTTGCACACAGTTGCTCATTTCCCTGAACACTCTTAATCAGCACCTCCTACTTCTGTTCTCTGTCTTCTCTTCATCATCTTGTAAGCACCCCTTTCACCACCTGTACTCAGGATCCTCTGGTTCCTCTTCATTTGTGCCACTCACCTACAAGTACTCAGTTTCCTCTGGGTCTGTGAGTGAGTGCCCTCACCTATCAGGGCCCAGGATTCTCCCTGTCCTATGCACAACCCATGTGTTCTTCATTGCAGTTTTTCCTCAGTCAAATTCTGGTGTGTACCACACTCTCTCTAGTGTTACTTCTTCATAAAAATATTGTTAGGAACTTCTTATTGCTCCATGGGCACCCTTGATCTTTGTGGTTTAGTGAGTCTTTCCTGTCTTGTCTGTCCCTGGTGGAGCTGGTTGGGGGATTGATTCTGAGCTCCTGTTTGAAATTCTGTGCTGCTTTCTTCATGTGTGGGGCAGGAGTGCTTCTGAACCCCTGGGGCACTTCATGGCCCATCTTGTGGTGGTTCATGAGACAATGGACCCCTGGGCTGTCCTATCACTTAGTGGATATATCTGAGTCTGCTGACAGGCTTTCTGCAGGGTGTCTTTCCTTGCTCTGCCAGGTCTGACTGTGCTGAGGTTCAGAAGACCTGAAGAAGAGATTTCCTACACCCACACCTGAGCCTCCCTCTGCACAGGCTGCCTTATTCCCAGAGCCCTCCCTGGCAAAGGCTTGAAGAAGTGTCTCTGTTCTCCTCTCAGGCCCTCTTGTGATCCTTCCAGGGCTCTGATTCAAGCTGATGAGAGCCAATATTCTCCTTATGACTGGCTCCTTTTAAAAAAGGAAAGACCTGGCACCCTCTCTCTCCCTTCATCTATTCTCTTACCCTCATACCTGAGCAGTGCTTGTCATGAATGTTGGCTTGAAGCGGCCAGGAGTGGAATGGTCTCTGGTTGCCATGGGAACTGTGACACCACCCTGTACTTGGCTGCTCCTCTGTGATCTCAGTTGGAATCTGGGGTGCAGGTGCCATGACACGTGAGCCAGTCTTCAAATTTCATGTTGCCCAAGGCTTCAAAGACCCTCTGGGGAGTGCAACCAGTGCCTTCTCCTACCAGATCCTAGAAGGCCTAAGCCCTTCACAACCTAGCTGCCAAGAGCCTGCTCCCTCCCCTTTGATTAGCAGATTTCTCCCATGAATGGTTCTCATGTCACAGGAGTCCTGGTAAGAAATTGATGTGTTTTTCTGAGTGGTAGTGAGTGCACCAGAATGAATGTAGGATTAAGGATATGACTTTCAGCCCCGATCTCTCTGTAATGAATCTTGAGAGTAAAAACTGAAATCATATCGAGCAGAAAATTGAAATTGGAAGAGGAATGCTTTCTTTCTGCAACCACGTTTCACTTCTGGGACCCCAGACCCCATGAGCCATCAACACTTGCCTTTGCCTTGTTATATCTCATAACAGCATCTGGGTAAATTGCTGAAGCACCCCTCACTGAGGGAAAAATGCATAGCACAGGAGGAACAGCTTCCTCTGCCTCACACTTTCCTGAGATGACAGGCAAGATCCATCACCTCAACTGGATTGTCCATTATGCACAGGTCTCTGCTGTTTAGAAGTTTTCAAAAGAAAATGACAACTGGAAAAAGAAGAAAAAAATAGGATCGAGGAATTTATCAGTAGATTGTCAATATATTCGTTAGAGTTGCATGTGTGAATGATCCACAAAATCTCCATTCTCAGTCAACAATTGAACATATTCTCAATCCCACATAGTCCTGCCTCTGCCCCTGCTCCTGGCATCCTTGGATCCCTGATACAAATTTGTGCTCAGATATCAGTTACATCCATTTTCCTCCTTAAGTGAAGAGAGGAAAAATCTATCACTCAGGACACACTGCTGTTCTTGGGCATTGACATGCAAAAGAGTTCCTAACTGAATTGTGGTGTACAAGAGGATTAAGTATTCCTTAGGCATTGTTTGGCTTGGTCATGATTGCTTGCCTGCATACATTTTCACAAAGTAGGACTGTAAGTCATCAAGTGCTGTAATTCAGAGTGGCCATTTCTGTGCTGGCGATATATAGCCCATCACATAGAGTGCCTGCCTCTCATTCTCGAGACCGAAGTTCGAGTCCCCAGCACTGTTACATGATGGAAAAAACAAACTAAAGGAGATTCGGAGGCTCCAACCTTCCATCCTCTCACCTCTTACTTTTTTTTCTCCTCTCTTGACAAAATGAATCAACACTGGAAATCAGTATCAGTTTCACATGCAACCCATATCCCCTGACACTTTCTGCTTGCAAATGTGCTCCAAGAGAGCACTGCTGCACACTCACCTGCATTTTTTCAGATTACAGATTCCCTGACCTCACTCTACCTTCCTTAGGACACAGATCACGGGTCTCTCATGAGTATGCTTATGTGAAGAATTCTTCACCACCTTTCTCCCTGTGCATTGTTCACCAGGTTTTGGTGGCACGAAATTCAAAATGACAACTGCACTTACACCTGGCTCTCTCCAGGCTTTTTGCACATACTACCATACCCTCTGCCAATGAAGGGAACTTCCACACTTGAGCACTTTCCACGTGAACCTCAATGTCATGTGGAAAACCAAGAGGTGAACACAAAAGACAGCCGCTCTTGTCCCTGGAATTTTTCTGACTGTTTGACTATGCAGTGGCTTTCTTGTGACTTCTTGATGAATAATGGTACGATTTGGGACAGAATTGATGTGAGCCTCTATTGCTAGCATTCAGGACTGTCAGGGAGATTTACAACCTACTCTCAAAATATCATTGGAGCTCCAGTGTCAAGAGGAATGGAGCCCTTTTATGCACTTTTGTTAATTTTGATGGACCTCCTCTAAAGATGCTGCCTAAAATTGGGTGAAGCATAACAACAACTCGGGTTGGGAGTTGCTCTCATGCTTACTATGGATCTGGGAATGAATGCATTGTGGTTTGGAGGGTAAGGAATGACACAAAACACCACTTTCCAAGATCTCACACCAGAAGAAGGAAACCAGAGACATTAGGCATATAGCATGTGAGCGGTGGATAGAAACATGTCAAGAAAGAAAACGGATTTGACAGTTTGCAGATACTTGAGGTGTGCCTTTTCTTCTCAATAATTCTATTAAAATGTTGGTTATTATGGAACAACTTCTGTTTTGATATTCAGGTTTTTCCAATGTAGGGTCTTCACTCTTGAATATTCATAGACCTTTTGGGGATTACATTTCTGAGATTAAGGTGCACTCTTTATTCAGACAGCCAGGGATTTGTGTTCCATATCCCAGGATCAGCTGGTTTAAATTGTAAGTCCTTGGGTAGGTGCTGTGATGGTAGGAAAAGTTTTGCTCATAATTCTTTTGCCAGAAAAATATAGAAATCAGTATACCTATATTCAGCTGTCCATTGGGAGCAACAGAAAGAGACAGGAATTTTCAAGGGCATTGATGTATTTTCAACGTAATTAGGGTCACTGTTCAAGGTTGCATACTGAGTGAATGCGCAATACCTATTTCCTGTATTTGTAGTGTATGATGAGGCTGAATATATGATGTGGACTTTGTGGGTTGACCATGAACAATGACGAGTTTCACAGTGTCTTTTTCCCAATGTTGTTTTCCAGCATGACACCCTCCAGCATCTCTTGCCCCCCAAATGTCCTTACACTCCCTTTTCGAATATTCAGCTTGGAAGTTTTGCACCATTACACTTTCAGCACGGTTGATGTTGAAACCTAGTGTTCTGCCCTGTGAAACTGTGCTCATTAGGCCATCACCAGGCAGTTATTTTATTCCCCGGGTTGAAGTCTGCTCCCTCCTGGGGCTGGTATGATGACTCCTGGCATTATCCCACAGGCCCTTGCAACAGAGGAGCATTTGACTGGTCAAGAAGATGAACCATTGTGTGAATGCAGATTAGTAAGACATCTGCATCGTGAGGTGGTTTGACGTGCCCTGGAAAAATCCAAGCAGGTAAGTTTCTGGATGCAGCCGAGTTGAAATGCATCAGCCAAGCAAGAGGGGCCTGGCAGTTGGAGAGAGCACAGAATATTCTCCTTGCTTCTCAGGATCGTCCTGTCCTCTGTCCAAAATGCTGAGTAAATGACTCATTCCTCTCTTCATGAGCCACCAGAGGAGCCACACACCTTCACATGGAACACAGACATCCCATGTTCCAGCTGTCTCCTTTGCAGACTTTGTAGGTTAGGAGGGGAAACCTGACAGATGGAATGTGATGTGTCCCTATTCAATTATCATTTAAGCCCTGGCATTTCACTGCATGCTCTACTGAGTTGAGGACTAACCACCAATCACTCTGTGTGGCTGCTAGGCCTACAGGCTAGTTTCCTGACTCTGAAGAAAACCCGGGTTTTCCCAGTTCCAGAAGAGTGGGGTCGGAGGGCAAATCAACTGGTGCCGGTGGTAAGCGTGTTGAGCCACGTCCTTTCTGGCTCCCCTCGGTCCCAGCCTGTTCCACTGGACCTTGTGGGGGCTAAGAGCCTGCAACAGAGCCAGGTGAGCAGGCTGTCAGCATGAATGGTGCGACCAATGAAACACAGCGCCACCAAGCAGACCTGGGTGGAAGTGCGAGCTGTCAGACATCAGTTGGAACCTTTGTTCTGCCTGCACATGGAGGGTTTATCGCCAACAGGGATGCATAGGGCTTATAGCCTGGTTTCTCATTGACCAGGCAACAAGGATAGAATCGTTGCTTGAAAAATGCAAGACCCTGGCACCCGCTCCCTTCCTCTATCCTCTTACCCTCACAGCTGAGCCGCTGCTTGTCATGAATGTGGGCTTGAAGGGGCCAAGATTGAAATGGTCTCTGGTCGCCATGGGAACCGTGACGCCACTGTGCTCTCAGGCCGCTCCTCTGTGACCTCAGCTGGAAACTGGGGTGCAGGCACCATGTCACGTAAGCCAGCCATCAAATTTCATGTTGTCCAAGGCTTCAAAAACCCTCTGGGGAGTTCAACCAAATGCCCTTTCCTACCGGAGCCTAGAAGCCCCACGCCCTTCACAACCTAGCTGCCCAATGCCTGCTTCTTCCCCTTTGATTGGAGGAGTTCTCCCATGAATGGGTCTCATGTCACAGGACAACTGGTAAGCAATTGATGCGTTTTGTTGAGTGGAAGTGAATGCACCTGAATGAATGTAGGATCAAGGATATGACTTTCAGCCACGATCTCCCTGTAATGAATCTTGAGAGTAATAACTGAACACATAATGAGCAAAAAATTGAAATTGGATGAGGAATGTTTTCTTTTTGCAACCACATTTTGCTTCTGGGACCCCAGACTCCGTGAGCCACCACCACTTGCCTTTCCTTTTTTTATCTCACAACAGCATCTGACTGAATTGCTGAAGCACTCCCTGACTGAGGAAACAGCCATAGTTCAGGAGGAACAACTACTTCTGCCTCACCCTTTCCTGACAGAACGGGCACCAGAACTGGCTTGTCCATTATGCACAGCTCTCTGCTGTTTAGGAATTTTCAAAAGAAAGTGACCAAAGGAAAAATAAGAAAAAAATAGGATCGAGGAAAGTGTCAGTAAATTGTGAATATAATGGCAAGGGTTGAATGTGTGAATGATCCCCAAAATCCCCATTCATAGACACCAATTGAGCATATGTTAAATCCCACATAGTCCTGCCTCTGCCCCTACTCCTATTGTCCTTGGATCCCTGATACAATTTTGTGCTCAGTGATCCCTTATATCCCTTTTCATCCTTAAGGGAATAGGTGGAAAAACCTTTCCCTCAGGACACATTGCTGGTCTTGGGTATTGACATGCAAAAGAGTTCCTTGCTGGATGTTTGTGAACAAGAGAATTAAGAATTCCTTAGGCACTGTTTTTCTTGGTCATGATTGCTTTTCTGCACTCATTTTCACTAAGCAGAACTGTAAGTGATCATCAAGTGTTGTAACTCAGTGTATACCTCCCTGTGCTGGTGATATAGCCCATTGTGTAGAGTGCCATCCCTGCGTGCTCCAGATCCTGGTTCAAGTCCCCAGCACTGTTAGATTGCCTAAATAACAAACAAACAAAGGAGACCAATTCAGAGGATTCCAGTCTTCCATCCTCTCACATCTTTCTTTTCTTTTTCCTCTCCCAATCTTCCATTCTCTCACCTCTTTCTTCTCTTTTCTCCTCTCCTCTGAAAATGATTCAACACTGGAGAACAGCACCAGTTTCACATGCAACCCATTTCCACTGAAAACTTTCAGTTTGCAAATGTGCTCCAAGATAACAGTGCTGCACATTCACCTGCATTTCTTCAACATACTAATTCCATGACCTCACTCTACAATCCTTAGGACAGATATCACAAGTCTCTCATGAGTATGCTTATGTGAAGAATTCTTCACCACCTTCTTCCACTGCGCATTGTCACTAGGTTTCAGTGACAGGAAATTCAAAATGACAACTGCACTTGTATCTGTCACTCTCCAAGCTTATTGGACACACTCCCATACCCTCTGCCAATGAAGGGAACTTCCACACCTGAACACTTTCCACATGAACCTCAATGTCAATTGGAAAACCAAGAGATGAACACAAATGACAGCCGCTCTGGTCCCTGGACTTTCACTGACACTTTTGTATTGCAGTGGCTTGTATGTGATTATTGATGAATCATGGTAGCATTTGGGGCTGAATTGATGTTAGCCTCTATTGGTAACATTCAGGAAGATCACAGGGGATTTAAAACCCATGGTCCCAATATCATTGGAGCTCCAGTATCAAGAGGAATGGAGCCCTTTTATAGAGTCTTGTTAATGTTGACGGACTTCCTCAAGAGATACAGCATAGATTTGGATGAAGCATAACAACTCCGGTAGTGAATTGCTCTCATATTTACTGGCAATCTGGGAGTGAATGCATTGTGATTTTTAGGATAAGGAATGGTACAAGAACCTCTCTCCCCAAGAACTGACACCAGAACAAGGAAATAAGAGACATTAGGCATATGACATGTGGGTGGCAGAAAGAAACAAGTCAAGAAAGAAAACGTATTTGACAATTTGCAAATGCTTCAGGTACGGTTTTCCTTCTCAGTAATTCTATTAAAATGTTGTTATTATGGAATCATTTCTGTTTTGATATTCAGGTTTTGCCAATGTAGGATCTTCACACTTGAGTATTCATAGACCTTTTGGGGAATAAATATCTGAGATTGTGTGCACTCTTCATTCAGAGAAACAGGGATTAGTGTTGCATATCCCAGGATGAGCTGGTTTAAATTGTAGGTTGTGGGGTAGGTGCTGTGATGTTAGGAAAGATTTTGCTCATGTTTCTAGTGTCAGAAAAAATAGAAGAATCAGTATACATATACTCAGCTGTCCCTTGGGAGCAACAAGAAAGAGACAGGAATTTGCAATTGCATTGATGTACTTTCAACAAAATTAGGGTTGGTGTTCATGGTTGCATACAGAATGAAGGGGCAATAACTACTTCCTGTATTTGTAGTGTATGATGAGGCTGAATATATGTCGTGGAGTTTGTGGGTTGACCATGAACAATGACGAGTTTCACAGTGTCTCTCTTCTGAAGTTGTTTTCCAGTATGACACCCTCCATCTTGTCTTGTGCCCCAAATGTCCTTACTCTCCCCTTTCAAATATTCAGCTTGGAAGCTTTGCACCATTCCACTTTCAGCATGGTGTATGTTCAAATGTGGTGTTAGGCCCTGTGAAACTGTGCTCATCATGCCATCACAGACTGTTATTACATTCCCCAGCTTCTAGTCTGCTCCCTCCCAGGACCGGTTAGTGAACTCCTAGCAATATCCCACAGGACCTTGCGAGAGAGGGGCATTTGTCTGGTCAAGAAGACGAACCATTGTGTGAATGCAGATTGGCAAGTCATTTCTGCATCTTAAAGAGATTTGATGTGCCCCTTGAGAAATCCAAGCAGGTAAGTATCTGCATACAGCCTAGTCATAATGCAGCAGCCAAGGAGGAGGGGCCTGGCAGTTGGAATGAACAACAACTCTCCTTGCTTCTTCAGTTTGTCCTGTCCTCCGTCCAACATGCTGAATGAATGATTCCCTCCTCTCTTTATGAGCCACCAGAGGAGTCACACACCTTCACATGGAAAATGGACATCCCATGTAACAGCTGTCTCTTTTCCAGAATTTGTAGTTTAGGAAGGGAAACCAGACAGATGGAATGTGATGTGTCCCAATTCAATGATCACTTAAGTCCCGGCGCTGCACTGCATGCTCTAATGAGCTGAGCCCTCACCACCCATCACTCTGTGTGGCTTATAGGCTTCTAGGCTAGTTTACTGACTCTGAAGAAGACCCGGGTTATCCCAGTGCTGGAGGAGTGGGGTCAGAGGGCAAATCCACTGGTGCCGGTGCTAATTTGTTGAGCTACATCCTCTCAGGCACCGTTCAGTCCCAACCTGCTCCACTGGAACTTGTGGGGGCT
The DNA here is from genome assembly GCF_902686445.1 of Sciurus carolinensis. NCBI lineage: Eukaryota > Metazoa > Chordata > Mammalia > Rodentia > Sciuridae > Sciurus > Sciurus carolinensis. Next base: position 2,274,858 of record NW_025920111.1, read on the forward strand.
TATAGCCTACAGCAGGTGCCAGGTGAGTGGGCTCTCAGCATGAATTCTGTGGACAACGGAGGACAGCGCCACCTAGTGGGCCCAGGTGGAAGGGTGAGCTGTCAGTCTTCAGTGGCAAACCTGCTCCTGCCTGGATATGGAGGGATTTATCGCCCACGGGGATGCATGCGGCTTACAACCTGGTTTCTAGTTGACCAGTCAACAAGGATAGAATCATTTCTTTAAAAACACAAGACCCTGACAACCGCTCCCTTCGTCTATCCTCTTATCCTCACAGCTGAGTCGGTGCTTGTCTTCAATGTTGACTGGAAAGGGCCAGGAGCGGAATGGTCTCTGGTTGACATGGGAACCGTGACACCACTGTTCTCTGGCTGCTCCTCTGTGACCTCAGGTGGAATCTGCGGTGCATGACACGTCACGTGAACCACTCATCAAAGTTCATGTTGCCCAAGGCTTCACAAACCCTCTGGGGAGTGCAACCAAGTGCCTTCTCCTACAGTAACCAAGAAGCCCAGCACCCTTCACAACCTAGCTGCCCAGTGCCTGCTCCCTCCCCTTTGATTAGAGGAGATCTCCCATGAATTGTTCTCAGGTCACAGGAGAACTGGTAAGCTATTGATTTGTTTTTCTGAGTGGAATTGAATGTACCTGAATGAATAAAGAATCAAGGATATGACTTTCATTCACTTATCACTCTGTAATAAATCTTGAGAGGAATAACTGAAATCATAAAGAGCAGAAGATTGAAATTGGATGAGGAATGTTTACTTTTTGACACCACGTTTCGCTTCTGGTACCCAGACAACATGAGGCATCACCACTTGCCTTTGCCCGTTTATATCCCCAACTGCTTCTGGCTAAATTACTGAAGCACTCCCTCACTGATGGAAACAGGCATAACACAGAAGGAACAACTTCCTCTGCCTCACTCTTTCCTGAGAGGACGGGCACCAGAACTGGCTTATCCATTATGCACAGATCTCTGCTGTTTAGAATTTAAAAAAAAAAAAATAACCAAAGGAAAAATAAGAAAAAAATAGGATCGAGGAAAGAGTCAGTAGATTGAGATTATAATGGCTAGGGATGCATGTGTGAATGGTCCCCAAAATCTACATACATTGTCACCAAATGAGAATATTTTCAATCCCAAATAGTACTGCCTCTGTACCTGCTCCTGATATCCTTGGAGCCCTCAAAAAATTTTTCTGCTCAGGGATCAGCTACATCTTTTTTCCTCTTTAAGTGAAGAGTGGAAAAATCTGTCCCTCAGGAAATACCCCTGGTCTTGGGTATTTAAACACACAAGAGTACCTTGCTGGATTGTCTTGAATAAGAGGATTAAGAATTCCTTAGGCATTGTTTGGTTTGGTCATGATTGCTCATCTGCATGCTTTTTCATCAATTAGTACTGTAACTAATCAAGTGTTGTAACTCAGAGCAGTCATTCCTGTGCTGGCAAAATAGCCCATCTCCTAGAGAGTCTGCCTCCCATGCTTGAGACCATGTTTCCAGACCGCAGCACGGTTAGATTATGGAAATTACAAATGAACGAACCAGCCGGAATCGGAGTCTCCCAACCCTCCATCCTCTCAACCCTTACTTTTTTCTCCTCTCCTAAAAAAATGAATCAACACTGGAAAACAGTACCAGGTTCACGTTCAAACCTTTTCCACGGACACCTTTCAGTCTGCAAATGTACTCCAAGGGAGCAGTGCTGCACACTCACCTGCATTCCTTCACAGTACTACTTCCACCACCTCACTGTACTCTCCTTAGGACAGAGATCACTGGTCTCTCATGAGTATGCTTCACCACCTTCCTCCCCTGCACATTGTTCACCAGGTTTTGGTGGCAGGAAATTCAAAATGACAACCGCACTTATACCTGGTTCTCTCCAAGCTATTTGGACATACTCCCATACCATCTGCCAATGAAGGGAACTTCCACACTTGAGCACTTTCCACGTGAACCTCAATGCCAAGTGGAAAACCAAGAGGTGAACACAAAAGACAGCCGCTCTTGTCCTGGAGTTTCTCTCACAGTTTGTCTATGCAGTGGCTTGCTTGTGACTTCTTGATGAATAATGGTAGGATTTGGGACAGAATTGATGTGAACATCTATTGCTAGCATTCAGGACGGTCAGGGGGATTTACAACCTACTCTCAAAATATCATTGGAGCTCCAGTGTCAAGAAGAATGGAGCCCTTTTATGCACTCTTGTTAATTTTGATGGACCTCCTCAAGAGATGCAGCCTAGAATTGGGTGGAGCATAACAACAACTCGGGGTGTGAGCTGCTCTCATGTTTACTGGGGATCTGGGAATGAATGCATTGTGCTTTGGAGGGTAAGGAATGACGCAAAACACCTCTTTCCAAGATCTCACACCGGAAGGAGGAAACCAGAGACAATAGGAATATGGCATGTGGGTGGGGCACAGAAACATGGAAAGAAAGACAGCGGATTGGACACTTTGCAAATGCTTGTGGTATGCTTTTTCTTCTCAGTAATTCTACTAAAGTGTTGGCTATTATGGAACCACTTCTGGCTTGATATTCATGCTTTGCCAGTTTAGGGTCTTCACACTTGAATATCCATAGACCTTAGGGGGATTAATTTTCTGAGATTCTGGTGAAGTCTTCATTCGGAGAGCCAGGGATTAGAGTTGCATATTCCAGGATCAGCTGGTTTAAATTCTATGTTGGGGGGTTTGTGCTGTGATTTTAGGAAAGCCTTTGCTCACGGTTCTTGTGCCAGAAAAATATAGGAATCAGTATACGTATATTTGGCTGTCCCTTTTGAGCAACAGAAAGAGGCAGAACTTTCAAGGGCATTGATGTACTTGTAATGACATTAGGGTCGGTGTTCATGGTTGCATACAGAATGAACGGAAAATAACTACTTCCAGTATTAGTAGTGTTTGAAGAGGCAGTCTATATGCTGAGGAATTTGTGGGTTGAACATGAACCATGATGCCTTTCATAGTGTCTCTTCTCTGAAGTTATTTTCCAGGAAGGCCCTCTCCAGCTTTTCTTGGCCCACAAATGTCCACACTCTCCCATTTTGAAAATTCAGTTTGGAAGCTCTGCACCATTCCATTTTCAGCAGGGTCTATGTTCGAAGCTGGTGGTATTCCCTGTGAAACTGAGCTCATCATGCCCTCACCAGACTTTTATTTCAATCACCGGCTTGTAGGCTGCTGCCTCCCGGGGCTGTTTAGATGACTCCTGGCAATGTTGCACAGTCCCTTCGGACCGAAAGGCATTTGTCTGGTCAAGAAGATGAACCATTTTGTGAATGCAGATTGGCAAGACACTCCTGCATCTTGAGAGGGTTTGACGAGCCCCTGGAAAAATCCCACCAGGTAATTTTCTGGGTGCAGCGGAGTTCTAATGTAGCAGCCAAGCAGGTGGGGCCTGGCAGTTGCAGTGAGCACAGAACTACTCTCCTTTCTTGTCAGGTCCGTCCTGTACTTCATGGAACATGCTGAGTGAATGACTCCCTCCTTTCTTCATGAGCCACCAGAGGAGCCAAACACCTTCACGTGGAGCACGCACATCCCATGTTCCAGCTGTCTCCTTTGCAGTCTTTGTAGGTTAGTAGGGGAAACCCGACAGATGGAATGTGATGTGTCCCAATTCAATGATCACTTCAGCCCCGGCGCTGTACTGCATGCTCCACTGAGCTGAGCGCTCACCACCCATGTCTCTGTGTGTCTGCTAGGCCTCTAGGCTAGTTTCCTGACTCTGAAGGGAAGCCAGGCATTCCCAGTCCTTGAAAAGTGGGGTCAGAGCGGAAATCCACTGTTTCCTGTAGTAAGATAGTTGAGTCACTTCTTCTCAGGCAGTCCTTGGTACCAGTCTGTTGCACTGGACATTGTGGAGTTTCATGGCCTGCAGAAGAACCAGGTGTGCTGGCTGTCAGTATGAATGGTGAGGCCAGTGGATCACAACACCACCTAGCAGATCTGGGTGGAATTGCGAGCTGTCAGGCTTCAGTGGGAACCCTGGTCCTGCCTGGATATGGAGGGATTTATCGCCCACGGGGCTGCATACCACTTAGAGCCTGGTTTCTAGTTGACCAGCAACAAGTATAGAATCATTTCTTGAAAAACACAAGACCCTGGCTCCCGCTTCATTCCTCTATCCTCTCATCCTCACAGCTGAGCCAGTGCTTGTCTTGAATGTGAGCTTGAAGCGGCCAGGAGCAGAATGGTCTCTGATTGCCATGGGGTCCGTGATGCCACCTTGTCTCGGGCCACCCTTCTGTGACCTCAGGTGGAATCTTGGGTGCAGGTGCCATGTCACTTGGGCCAGTCTTCAAAGTTCATGTGGCCCAAGACTTCACAAATCCTCTTGGGAGTGCAACCAAGTGCCTTCTCCTACTGTAGCCTAGAAACCCCGCACCCTTCACAACCTACCTGCCCAGAGACTGCTCCCTCCCCTTTGATTAGAAGACTTCTCCCATGAATGTTTCTCATATCACAGGAGAACTGGTAAGTAATTGATACGTTTTTCTGAGTGGAAGTGAATGCACCTGAATGAATGTAGGATCAAGGATATGACTTTCAGCCATGATCTCTCCATAATGAATCTTGAGAGAAATAACTGAAAACATAATGAGCAGAAAATTGAAACTGAATGTTTTCTTTTTGCCACCACGCTTCCCCTCTGGGACCCCAGACCCCATGTGCCTTCAACACTTGCCTTTGCCTTGTTATATCTCACAACATCATCTGGCTAAATTACTGAAGCACCCCCTCACTGAGGGAAACAGGCATAGCACAGGCGGAACAACTTCTTCTGCCTCACCTTTTCCTCTGATGATGGTCAAGATCCATCACCGAAACTGGCTTGTCCATTATGCAAAGTTCTTTGCTGTTTAGAAAATTTCAAAGGAAATGACAAATGAAAAAATTAGAAAAAAATAGGATCGAGGAGTTCATCAGTAGATTATGAATATTTTGGCTAGAGTGGCATGATCCCCAAAGTCTCCATTCGAGGTCACCAATTGAGCATATTCTCAATCCCACAAAGTCCTGCCTCTGCTCCTGCTCCTGGCATCCTTGGATCCCTGATACAAATTTGTGCTGAGAGATGAGTTACATCCGAATTCCTCCTTTAGTGAAGAGGGGAAAAAAGGTCCCTCAGGACACACTGCTGGTCTTGGGTATTGACATGCAAGATTTCCTTGCTGGATTGTGGTAAATTAGAAGATTAGGAATTCCTTTGGCATTGTTTGGCTTGGTCATGATTGCTCCTCTGCATACTTTTTCACCAATTAGGAGTGTAAGTGATCAAATGTTGTAACTCAGAGCATACATTCCTATGATGGCCATATAGTCCATCACGTCGAGAGCCTGATTCCCATGCTGGAGACCAGGGTTTGAGACCCCAGCACTGTTAAGTTGCAGAAATTACAAACAAACAATCGAGATGGAATCGGAGCCTCCCAGCCCTCCATCTTCTCACCTCTTAATTTTCTCTTCTCCTCTCCTCACAAAATGAATCAACACTGCAAAACAGAACCAGTTTCACGTGCAACCCATTTCCAAGGACACCTTTCAATATGCAAATGTGCTCCAAGAGAGCACTGCTGCACACTCACTTGCATTTCTTCAGAGTACCCCTTCCACTACTATGATCGCCCACCACCTGCGGGGACAATCACAACATGTAGGCTCTTGATCACAGGAACCAAAAAGCCGCTTTATTCCACAAGTCTCCGACTTATATTGAGAACATCAACCTATCAGAGAGTAGACTACCAGGAAAATCAGCCTATCAAGGAACAGTCTCCAGGCAGATACCAGGATCGCCTCACGTACAACAGCCAATCAGAGTTACTTCCTAAAACTTGTTTACGAGTGCAGCTATGTTTGGCAAGCTGCCAGGCGCCATCTTAGAGATCAGGCCACGGTGCGGCTCTGGGGCCCTCAGAGTCTGCCCCTGACACACTACCTCACTCTACTCTCCTTAGGACAGAGATCATGAGTCTCTCATGAGTATGCTTATGCAAAAAGCTCTTCACCACCTTCCTTCCCTGCTCATTGTTCTCCAGATTTGGGTGGCAGGAAATTCAAAATGACAACCGCACTTATACCTGGCTCACTCCAGGCTTCTTGGACACACTCTGAAACACTCTGCCAATGAAGGGGTCTTCCACACCTGAGCACTTTCCACGTGGACCTCAATGTCAACTGGAAAACCAAGAGGTGAACACAAAGGACAGCCCCTCTCATCTCTGGACTTTCTCTGGCAGTTTGGCTTTGCAGTGGCTTGCTTGTGACTTCTTGATGAATAATTGTAGGATTTGGGGCTGAATTGGTGTGTGCCTCTATTGGTAGCATTCAGGAGTATCATGGGGGATTTACAACCTACTCTCCCAATATCATTGGAGCTCCAGCTACAAGAGGAATGGAGCCCTTTTATGCACTCTTGTTAATTTTGATGCACCTCCTCAAGAGATGCAGCCCAGAATTGGATGGAGCATAACAACAACTCAGCGTGTGAGTTGCTCTCACGTTTACCGGGGATCTGGGAATGAATGCATTGTGCTTTGGAGGGTAAGCAATGACACAAAACACATCTTTCAAGATCTCACACCGGAAGGAGGAAACCAGAGATATTAGGCATATGGCATGTGGGCGGGGGATAGAAACATGTCAAGAAAGAAAGCGGATTTGACACTTTGCAAATGCTGGAGTATACTTTTTCTTTTCAGTAATTCCACTAAAATGTTGGTTATTATGAAACCACTTCTGGTTTGATGTTCAGGTTTTGCCAATGTAGGGTCATCAACACTTGAATATTCATAGGCCTTTGGGGGATTACTTTTCTGAGATTGTGGTGAAGTCTAAATTCGGAGAGCCAGAGATTAGTGTTGCATATTCCAGGATCAGCTGGTTTAAATTGTATGTCGTGTGGTAGGTGCTGTAATGTGAAGAAAGCCTTTGCTCATGGTCTTGTGCCAGAGAAATATAGGAATCAGTATGCATATACTCAGCTGTCCCTTGGGAGCAACAGGAATAGACAGGACTTTCCAGGGGCATTGATGTACTTGCAATAACATTAGGGTCGGTGTTCATGGTTACACTCAGAATGAACTGACAGTAAGTACTTCGTGTATTAGTAGAGTATGATGAGGCTGTATAGATGTCGAGGAATTTTTTTGGTTGAACATGAAAAATGACGAGTTTCATAGTGTCTCTTCTCTGAAATTGTTTTCCAGGAAGACCCTCTCCAGCTTTTCTTGCCCCACAAATGTCCTTTCTCTCCCCTTTTGAAAATTCAGTTTGGAAACTCTGCACCATTCCACTTTCAGCAGTGTCTATGTTCAAAGCTGGTGTTATGCCCTGAGAAACTGTACTCATCATGCCATCACCAGGCTTTTATTTCTTTCCCGGGCTTGTAGGCAGCTCCCTACCGGGGCTGCTTAGATGACTCCTGGCAATATCCCACAGACCCTTGGGACCGAGGGGCATTTGTCTGGTCAAGAAGACGAACATTGTGTGAATGCAGATTGGCAAGCCATTTCTGCATCTTGAGGTGGTTTGACGTGCCCCTGGGAAATTCCCACCAGTTAAGTTTCTGGGTGCAGAGGAGTCGTAATGCAACAGCCAAGCAGGTGGGGCCTGGCTGTTGGAGTGAGCACAGAACTACTCTCCTTTCTTGTCAGGTCCGTCCTTTCCTCTGCCCAACATGCTGAGTGAATGACTCCCTCCTTTCTTCACTAGCCACCAGAGCATCGAAGCACCTTCATGTGGAACACGCACATCCCATGTCCCAGCTGTCTCTTTTGCAGACTTTGTAGGGTAGTAGGAGAAACCCGGCAGATGGAATGTGATGTGTCCCAATTCAATGATCACTTAAGCTCAGGCGCTGCACTGCATGCTCTACTGAGCTGTGCGCTCACCACCCATCTCTCTGTGTAGCTGTTAGGCCTCTAGGCTAGTTTCCTGACTCTGAAGAAAAGCCAGGCATTCCCAGTCCTGAAGGAGTGGGGTCGAAATGCAAATCCACTGGTGCCGGTGGTAATCTTGTTGAGCCACGTCTTCTCAGGCACCCCTCGGTCCCAGCTTGTTCCACTGGACATTGTGTGGGCTAATAGACTACAGTAGAGCCAGATGAGCTGGCTGTTAAGTATGAATGGTGTGCCCAAAGGAGCTCAGCGCCACCTCACGGGCCTGGTGGAAGTGCGAGCTGTCAGGCTTCAGTGGGAACCCTGAATCCTGCCTGGATATGGAGGGATTTTTCGCCCACGGGGCTGCACACCACTAACAGCCTGGTTTCTATTTGACTAGCAGCAAGGATAGAATCATTTCTTGAAAAACACAAGACCCTGGCTCCCTCTCCATTCTCTATCCTCTTATCCTCACAGCTGAGCCTGTGCTTGTCTTGAATGTGGGCTTGAAGCGGCCAGGAGCAGAATGGTCTCTGATTGCCATGGGGTCCGTGATGCCACCTTGTCTCGGGCCACCCCTCTGTGACCTCAGGTGGAATCTTGGGTGCAGGCGCCACGTCACTTGAGCCAGTCTTCAAAGTTCATGTTGCCCATGGCTTCACAAATCCTCTTGGGAGTGCAACCATGTGCCTTCTCCTACTGCAGCCTAGAAGCCCCGCACCCTTCATAACCTACCTGCCCAGAGACTGCTCCCTCCCCTTTGATTAGAGGAGTTCTCCCATGAATGTTTCTCATATCACAGGAGAACTGGTAAGCAATTGATACGTTTTTCTGAGTGGAAGTGAATGCACCTGAATGAATGTAGAATCAAGGATATGACGTTCAGCCCCCATCTCTCCGTAATGAATCTTGAGAGTAATAACTGAAAACTTAACGAGCAGAAAATTGAAACTGAATGTTTTCTTTTTGCCACCACGTTTCCCTTCTGGGAACTCAGACCCCATGTGCCATCAACACTTGCCTTTGCCTTGTTATATCTCACAACATCATCTGGCTAAATTACTGAAGCACCTCCTCACTGAGGGAAACAGGCATAGCACAGGCGGAACAACTTCTTCTGCCTCACCTTTTCCTCTGATGATGGTCAAGATCCATCACCAAAACTGGCTTGTCCATTATGCAAAGGTCTCTGCTGTTTAGAAATTTTCAAAGAAAATGACAAACGGAAAAATTAGAAAAAAAATAGGATCGAGTAGTTCATCAGTAGATTATGAATATTTTGGTTAGGGTGGCATATGTGAATGATCCACAAAGTCTCCATTCGAAGTCACCAATTGAGCATATTCTCAATCCCACAAAGTCCTGCCTCTGCCCCTGCTCCTGGCATCCTTGGATCCCTGATACAAATTTGTGCTGAGAGATGAGTTACATTTGTTTTCCTCCTTAAGTGAAGAGGGGAAATTTGGTCCCTCAGATTACACAGCTGGTCTTGGGTATTGACATGCAAAAGAGTTCCTTGCTGGATTTTGGTGAATTAGAAGATTAGGAATTCCTTAGGCATTGTTTGGCTTGGTCATGATTGCTTGTCTGCATACTTTTTCACCAATTAGGAGTGTAAGTGATCAAGTGTTGTAAGACAGAGCAGACATTCCTGTGCTGGCGATATAGCCCATCACGTGGAGAGCCCGTCTCCCATTCTGGAGACCAGGGTTCGAGACCCTGGCACTGTTAGGTTGCAGAAATTACAAACAAACAAATGAAGCCCTCCATCTTTTCACCTGTTAATTTTCTCTTCTCCTCTCCTCACAAAATGAATCAACACTGCAAAACAGAACCAGTTCCTGCGTTTCTTCAGAGTACTACATTCACGACCTCACTCTACTCTCCTTAGTACAGAGATCACGGGTCTCTCATGAGTATGCTTATGGGAAAAGTTCTTCACCACTTTCCTCCCCTGCTCAGTGTTCACCAGGTTTCGGTGGCCCAAAACTCAAAATGACAACCGCGCTTATACCTGGCTCACTCCAGGCTTCTTGGACACACTCCCAAACCCTCTGCCAATGAAGGGGACTTCCACACCTGAGCACTTTCCACGTGAACCTCAATGTCAATCGGAAAACCTAGAGGTGAACACAAAGGACAGCCACCCTTGTCCCTGGACTTTCTTTTACTGTTTTGCTTTGCAGTGGCTTGCATTTCAATTATTCATGAATAATGGTAGGATTTGGGACTGAATAGATGTTAGCCTGTATTTGTAGCATTCAGGAGGATCACGGAGGATTTAAAACCCACTGTCCCAGTATCATTGGAACTCCAGTGTCAAAAAGAATCGAGCCGGTTTGTAGACTCTTGTTAATATTGAAAGACCTTCTCAAGAGATGCAGTGCGGAATTGGGTGAAGCATTACAACAACTTGTGTTGTTAGTTGCTCTCATGTTTACCGCGGATGTGGGAATGAATGCATTGTGTTTGGGAAGTAAGGAATGATGGAAGAACCCCTCTTTGCATAAACTCACGCCAGAAGTGGGAAATCTGAAACATTAGGCATATGGCAAGTTGGAGGTAAATAGAAAAAAGTCAAGAGAGAAAACGGATTTGACAATTTGCAAATGCTTGAGGTATGCTTTTCTTTCTCACTAATTCTATTAAAATGTTGGTTATTATGGAACCATTTCTGGTTTGATATTCAGTTTTTGCTGATGTAGCGTTTTCATACTTGAATATTCATAGACCTTGGGGGATTAAATTTTGAGATTGTGATTCACTTTTCTTCATTCGAAGAGCCTGGGATTATTTTGCATATCCCAATATCTGCTGGTTTAAATTGTAGATTGTGGGGTAGGTGCTCTGATGATAGGAAAGCCTTTGCTCATGGTTTTTGTGCCAGAAATATAGGAATCAGTATATATATATATATATATATATATGTTCGACTGTCCCTTGGGAGCAACAGAAAAAGACAGGAATTTGTAAGGGCATTGATATACTTTCAAGAAAATTAGGGTTTTTGGTCATGGTTGCATACAGAATGAACGGACAATAACTACTTCCTGTATTTGTAGTGTATGGTGAGGGTGAATATATGTCGTGGAGTTTGTGGGTTGACCATGAACAATGACGAGTTTCATAGTATCTCTTCTCGGAAGTTGTTTTCCAGCATGACACCCTGCAGATTTTCTTTCACCCCTAATAACTTACTCTCCCCTTTTGAATATTCAGCTTGGAAACTTTGTACCATTCCACTTTCAGCATGGTCTATGTTCAAACCTGGTGTTATGCCCTGTGAAACTGTGCTCATCATGCCATCACCAGGATTCTGTCAGGGTGTCTGGGACCCCAGACCCTTTTAGGCTGTTCATTCAAAATGGCGGCTGGCAAGTTGCCAGTAAGGTTCCAGTAAGGCCCGTATTGTGAAAAACAAATGGCATCATATACGGAAGTTTCTTTGATTGGTCTGCACCTTTGCATGCTCTGTGCATGATCACTATGTGCCCCAGGTAACTTACTGTATTGTCCACGCTTTTCCCTCGTGGACAGTGCTCTGATTGGCTGATGCTGTTTATATATGCTTTGCTGTAGCCCTTAGAAGAGGAAGAAGGAAGAATAGAAGAAGAAGAATAGAAGAAGTAGGAAGGACTCTTTTTAACAATAAAACGTTGAACCAGGATATGTGTCATGTCTCTCTGTGGGAAGGGATTCACGATAAGTGGTGCTGAAACCCAGGAACCTTCTTCTTGTATATATGTAAGTATTATTGAAATGTTCATGTAAGTATTTTAAAAAGGGGAAAATTAAAAGGAGAAAAGGCAGCCTTGACGTTCACGGTTTTGGGACTATCTGGACCAAGCGAAAGGCGGTCCAGTAAACTGAAAGTGGTGCGCGAAAGGCGGCCATTAGTCAACCCGGACCAAGCGGAAGGCGGTGCAGTAAACTGAAAGCGGTCCGTGAAAGGCGACCACAGTGAATTAAACCATGGGTTCTGAGATATCTAGAGTTTGCATGGAAGGCCCATTAAAGATTTTATTAAAGGCTAATGGAACACCTCTAAAAGCTTCCTCAGCTAGGAAGTTTCTAAAAACTGTAGAAGATATAGCCCCTTGGTTTTTAGATGAGGGATTATTAAACATCCCTCAATGGGACCATTTCATTGAAAGGACCTACAACAGGCTCATGAACAAACAAAGTTGCCTACCGGCACCATGGCCATATGGACGCTGGTTAGAGGTTGTCTCATGTCTTCCAAGGATAAATTTAAACAATCTTTGGAGGAGGGGGAAAAGGTTTTAGAGGAAGTGAAAGAGTTAAGGTCGATTTCTCGCTCATCGCATGAGTTGGAGAATGACTCGGAGAATGACTCAGGAGAGGAACTTTCCGATGAGGAAATGGAACGCAGGGTGGAACAATTGAATTTAAAGAATGTGGTTAAACCTACAGTGCCACCTCCTGCCTATAACCTTAAATACCATAAATTTGTTAATCTGGGTCCTCAGAGTCACGTATCCCAAGGATGGAAAGAATTAAATAGTACAGACTCCTCATGCTTTCCTGTCTTTGAGGATCAACAAACTCAACAAAGATTCCATCAAAGTTTAGATTTTAAAATTATAAAACAATTAAAAGAAGCAGTTAGTACTTATGGCCCACAAGCTGCATTTACTATATCCCTGGTGGAAACAGTTGCAGGGCTTAATTTAGTACCCCGTGATTGGGAAAGTTTAGCAAGAGCTACTCTTTCTGGTGGTCAATATTTGATGTGGAAAACAGCTTGGCAAGAAAACTGTCTAGATACTGCCAGGCCCAATGCAGCTGTGGGCAATCCTGGTTGGAATGTAGATATGCTAATGGGACAAGGAAATTATGATAATATACAGGCACAAATCCAATACCCACCAGTAGTCTATCCACAGATTGCCACTGCTGCCACTAGAGCATGGAAGATCTTACAGGGAGCAGGCAATTTACAAGGTCAACTATCTAAAGTAATACAAGGACCCAATGAACCTTTTGCCGATTTTGTTGATTGGCTTATTCAAACAGCTTCTTGAATCTTTGGAGATGCTGAGCAAGCAATGTCTTTAATTAAACAATTGGCATATGAACAAGCCAACAAATGGTGTAAAGGCCATGGAAAAATAAAGATTTGTCTGCTTATCTTAAGGTTTGTAAGGATATTAATGATTCAGTAATTCAAGGTCAAGTTTTGACCTCAACCTTATTACAGGGATTTGGTAAAACACCTACAAATAAAACACCGCCAGGGGCTTGTTTCTCCTGTGGTCAAACGGGCCATAAAAAGGCTAATTGTCCTAAATTGGGAGGTAAAACAAATAAAAATCCGGGACTGTGTCCCCGATGTAAAAACGGTAATCATTGGTCTAGTGTTTGTCAATCAGTAAAAGACAAGGATGGAGACTATTTGGGGCCTAATCCTAGTCTCTCAAAAACTGGGAAAATGGGTCCACCCTAGGGCCCACAACAAATGTACGGGGTCATACAACAAGTACCAAGAACATGGTATCCTCCAACAGAACAGGACACAAGGAACGAAGAGCAACAACAGGAAGCGCAGAATTGGACATCTGTGCCACCACCAGAATGGTCTTAACTCCTGAAATGGGAGTGCAAACAGTAGACTCTGATTGGGAGGGACTTTTACCAGCTAATGCAGTGGGACTATTGTTAGGAAGGAGTTCCTCTACCTTAAAGGGTCTTATCGTATATCCAGGAGTTATTGACCCAGATTTTACAGGGAAAGTAAAAATTTTAGTTTCTTCTCCAAAGGGAATTACTGTTATTTCACCTGGGAATTGAATAGCTCAAATGTTAATCCTGCCCAGTGAACACAAATTTTGGCCCTCACAAAAGAAACAGAGAGGAGATCCTTTAACATGTTTTACTATGGAGCTTGATAATAGACCTCTTTTTGATCTCCTTGTAGGAAAAAGGAAGTTTTCAGGTCTCTTAGATACCAGAGCAGTTAAAAGTATCATAAGATTTTCTGATTGGCTGAAAGATTGGCCATTAGTTATAGCTAGTCAGACACTTCAAGGGTTGGCAGTAGCTACTAGTCCAGATCAAAGTGCTGCTTCCCTACAATGGAAGGATCAAGAAGGGCATTCAGGAACTTTTCAACCATATGCTTGTGCACTACCCATTTCACTATGGGGGAGGGATGTCTTGGAACAAATGAATGTCAAACTAACCACATACAGGATTTATCAGGGCACTCCCATAAAAAATATGATGCACATTATGGGATTTAATGAAAATCAAGGATTAGGTAAAAATCAGCAAGGGTCTAAACAGCCCATTCCTCTTCCAGCTCCAAAAAATGACACTAGAGGTTTGGGTTTTTTTTAGGGGCCTCTGAAAAAGATTATATTCCTATAAAATGGAAAGATTATAAGCCTCAATGGATACCTCAGTGGCCCCTAACTAAAGAAAAATTGAAGGCTGCCCATAAATTGGTACAAGAACAATTTGAAGCAGGACACTTACAACCTTCTACTTCCCCTTGGAACACTCCTATATTTGTTATCAAAAAGAAGACAGGAAAATGGAAATTATTGCATGATCTCCAAGCTGTTAATAATTAAATGTATCCCATGGGACCCATCCAATGTGGTTTGCCATTGGTTTCTGCCTTACCAAAAAATTGGTTTACTATTATAATAGACTTAAAAGACTGTTTTTTCTCTATTCCACTACATAAAGATGACCACTGGAGGTTTGCATTTACCTTGCCTGCTCTTAATCATTCCAAACCAGATAAAAGATTTGAGTGGACAGTCTTGCCTCAAGGGATGACAAATAGCCCTACATTATGTCAAATTTATGTGGATAAAGCACTTAACTCCACTTGTTATAAATGCAAGGACTTATTAATCTATCATTATATGGATGATATCTTATTATGTCATCCTAATCAGTCTATTGTAAAAGAGGCTTTAACATATATGACTAAAGAGTTACAATCTTGGAATCTTATCATAGCTCCAGAAAAAATACAAACAGGAGAATTAAAGACTTATTTAGGAACTATGCTCTCCACTACTACAGTCTGACCTCTTAAATTAACTATTAGATTAGATCACTTACTAACTCTAAATGATTTTCAAAAATTATTAGGGGATATAAATTGGATTAGACCTTCTCTGAAACTTTCTACTGGAGAGCTAAAGCCTTTATTTGATATACTTAAAGGTGATCCCAGCCTTAATTCTACAAGAACTCTAACCGCTGAAGCTAGGCAATCCATCTCTTTAGTCCAACAATGCCTAGAAGAACGTCCGGTTAGGCGTTGTGACCCTAATTATCCCTTATATCTTATACTCCCTGAAAGTCATAGTCCATCAGGTATAATATGGCAAGGGGGACACTTACAAAGTATTCATTTAGCCAGTTCACCATCAAAAATTTTACAGCCTTATCCTACAGCAGTGGCTCAACTTATTTTCAAAGGAATTAATAACTGTGTGACTGTATTTGGGTTGCACTCTGCTACCATCATCACACCTTATACTACAGCCCAGATACAATGTCTTGTTAATAATGATGCAGATTGGGCAATAATTTACTGTTCTACCACTGCTGAATTTGATAATCACTATCCTCAACATCCATGGCTTCAGTTTTGTAAAAATGCTCCTATTACATTCCCTAAAGTTACCAGAAACACCCCTTTGGAATGTTGCCTTACTATTTTACAGATGGTTCCAAAGAAGGAACAGGAGCTGTCATAGCAGGTGATAAAATACATACAACCATTGTCTCCAGCTCTTCTGCTCAACTAGTTGAACTAGCAGCAGTAATTTTAGCTTTTGAATTATATTTTGATGTCCCATTTAATTTACTAACAGATAGCAATTACATTGTTAATTCTGTATCTATAATAGAAACTGTACCTTACATTCCTACCACTTCTGTTTCCACTCCTTATTTCATTAGCCTACAAACCTACATCCTAAAATGTCAGCACCCTTTCTTCATAGGACATATAAGGGCACATTCTAACCTTCCTGGACCATTAACAAAAGGAAATAAAATAGCAGATTTGGCTACACATACAAAATTCATTTTTTCTGTAGAAGAACAAGCAAAAACAATTCATGATAATTTTCATGTTAATTCTACGACATTAAGTACAAAGTTTCAAATACCCAAGACAATTTCCCGACAAATAGTTAAAAATTGTCAACATTGTACGCCACTAATTCCAGTTCAATATTTTGGAGTAAATCCTCGTGGTTTGTTACCTAATCATATTTGGCAAATGGATGTCACCCATATTCCAGAATTTGGTAATCTTAAATATGTCCATGTTTCTGTAGATACCTACTCAGGAGTTATTATGGCCTCCCCACTTACCGGAGAAAAGGTTCAAAATGTTATACAACATTGTTTAAAAACATTCTTCTTCTGGGGCACTCCAAAAATCATAAAAACTGATAATGGTCCAGCGTACACTTCTAAAAGCTTTAAACAATTTGCCAAAACCTTTAATATTCAATTGGTGCCAGATATCCCTTACAATACACAAGGACAAGGAATCATTGAAAGGACTCATTTGACACTCAAAAATTAACTACTAAAACAAAAAGGGGGAATAAGGGTATACTTTAGATTCCCTAAAGATAAACTAAACTTAGTCCTCTTTATTTTAATTTTTTTAATCTTGGACGATGATGGGCATTCAGCTCCTGACTGCCATTGTTCCCCTGATATTTCCCCAAAGCAATATGTAATGTGGAAAGACATTTTAACAGGAACATGGAAGGGTCCAGATCCTGTCCTATGATGGGTCCGAGGTTCGGTTTGTGTTTTTCCGCAGGGTCAACAAATTCCTGTGTGGGTGCCAGAGTGATTGAGTCGACCAGTACCTTCCCCACCAATTCAGGATAAAACAGCAACTACAAAACCTCAGGATGACTCCATATAAGGTAGGTAAGGTAGGTACATTTCTGTTATTAATCCCATTAGTCACAGGACAATTTATGTGGGGCATTCTTAAAGCTTGGCCATATCCTCTACCTTTAACTAACACCTCTAAAATATATCCTGTAATATTTTCTACTAATGAAACTACAGGATTTCCCTCAGTGCTATTTGAATCTTCAGAACAATTAGTTAATTGGACCTTTCTTATAAATTTAGAGGGAACTTTATTTTTTGGACCTTCTCCTTGTGTCCTCTTAAAGAATCATACGTGGGTCTTATGCTAAGTAAAGATAATAGAGAAATTAAAAGCATACCCTCCTCTTACTCTGATGGTTGGGGAGATACACTTGTTTTACAAGGCATTACACCTAGAATTACTGAAGGCATATGCTCTCAGCGGTCTTGGTCTTTTCATTGTGAAAGCCGACGGCCACATGGCCTCATATATGGTTTTCCTGTATTGATTGGTATCTAGTGCGCTGTGTGTCTTCCTTCTCCTATAGAGGACCAGGAACTAATGAAAATTCCACCTGGTTTGGCAATAATTTCACTACCCAAAATTTTAACATTTTAGCTGGCCCTCAAAATTCTTTTTCTATTTGGGCTTTATGTGGCAGCATTGCCTGTGTCAATTTAGCACTTTGACCTTTTTGAATGGAGGACAAATATGATATACAAATTATAGCTATAATTACTCTAATGGATTATGGGAAGATCATATTAAAGTTAATTGGGATAATGATGATAAGAAAAATATTAGTTTTGCTCCTACACTGGTTTGTGTCATTCCTCCATTTTTATTCCTTGTTATTAATCTTACCTCCGCTGATAATGCTACCAGTATAAATTGCTCTCTTAGTTTATGTTTTATTTCTCAATGCTGGAATGCCACCAAGTATAATACAGCAGCCCTAATACAAATTCCTCAGTATATTCCAGTTCCGGTTGACATCGGTTCCCCTCATACCACAGTGACAGCTCAACAAAAAAGAGACTTTGGAATAACAGCTGCCATTGTCGTTGCTATAGCTGCTTCTGCTGCAGCGGCCACTGTGGCTGCGATTGCTCTTGCTACTTCGGTTCCTACAGCACAGACTCTTAATAATCTCTATTCTGCGACTGTGCAAGCTCTACACACTCAAAATCAACTAAATGGACAACTCAAAACTGGACTTATGATCCTTAATCAACGGGTGGATCTTCTCCAAGAACAAGTTGATATTGTTGAACAAGTAATAGTGATGAGATGTACTTATTCTACTATAGGACTTTGTATTACGGAACTTTCCTATGATAACCTTTCTTATGCCACGAATCTTTCTAAACAATTGTCATATATGTTAACTAATCAATGGACTCATGAATTTGATAACTTGACTCAAACTTTACATAATCAGATTATTGCTATTAATAAGACTAAAGTACATATTCCTGTTATTACTACTTCCATGAATAATTTCACAGATAAATTTCTTTCTTGGGGCAAAAAATGAGCAGGTACACTATCTCTTGGTATAATATGTATGATTTTCTTTTTCATTCTTTATAAAAGTTGCGCCAATCTGATAAACGCCATCAACAACATACAGAAATGGTAAAACAAGCCATGACAGCCATAGAGTCTGGCAGTTCCCCTACAATTTGGCTAAGTATGCTGGACTGGTAGTCAAAGATGGGTAAGGAAGGTGGTGACCATATATCAACCTAAGACAGAAGCTGTAGCATGCTCTACAGGTTTTGATGACGGGTAAGAATATGTGTCAACCCCTCCACCTAAAACAGGCACGGTCCCCTGCCATTTCTTTAAGAAAAAAGGGGAAACTGTTGGGGTGTCTGAGACCCCAGACCCTTTTAGGCTGTTCATTCAAGATGGCAGCTGGCAAGTTGTCAGTAAGCTTCCAGTAAGGCTCATATTGTGAAAAACAAATGGCATCATATACGGAAGTTTCTATGATTGGTCTGCACCTTTGCATGCTCTGTGCATGATCACTATGTGCCCCAGGTAACTTACTGTATTGTCCACGCTTTTCCCTCATGGACAGTGCTCTGATTGGCTGATGCTGTGTATATATGCTTTGCTGTAGCCCTTAGAAGAGGAAGAAGGAAAAATAGAAGAAGAAGAATAGAAGAAGTAGGAAGAACACTTTGTAACAATAAAACCTTGAACCAGGATACGTGTCATGTATCTCTGTGGGCAGGGATTCGCGATAGATTCTACTTCATTCCTCGGCGCTCCCTCCTGGGGCTGGTTAGAGGCTGTCTGGCAATATCCCTCAGGCCCTTGCAACAGATGGGCATTAGTCTGGTCAACAGATGAACCATTTTGTGAATGCAGTTTGGCAAGACATTTCTGCATCTTGAGGTGATTTGATGTGCCCCTGGAAAATCCCAGCAGGTAAGTATCTGGGAGTAGCCTTGTCCTATTGCAGCAGCCAAGGAGGAGGGGCCTGGCAGTTGGAGTGAAAACAGAAGAACTCTCCTTTCTTGTCAGGTTCATGCTGACCCCTGTCCAACATGTTGAGTGAATGACTCCCTCCTCTCTTCATGAGGCAACAGAGGAGCCACACACTTCACATGGAACACACACATCCCATGTCCCAACTGTCTCCTTTCCAGATATGTAGGTTAGCAGGAGAAACCTGACAAATGGAATGTGATATGTCCCAATTCAATGATCTCTTAAGCCACAGAGCTGCACTGCATGCTCCACTGAGCTGAGCACTCACCACCCATCTCTCTGTGTGGCTGCTAGGCCTCTAGGCTAGTTTCCTGACTCTGAAGAAGACCCGTGTTTTCCCAGTCCTGGAGAAGTGGGGTTGGAGGACAAATCCACTGATGCGGGTCCTAAGCTTGTTGAGCCATGATCTCTCAGGCACCCCTTGGTCCCAGCCAGTTCCACTGGATCTTGTGGGGGCTAGTAGCCTGCAGCAGGAGCCAAGTGAGCGGGATATCAGCATAAAATGTGCAGCCAACACAGCACAGCGCCACCTATCTGTCCTGGGCCGAATTGGTAACTGCATGACTTCAGTGCGATCCCTTTTCCTGCATGGACACGGAGAGATTTATCGTCCCTTGGGCTGCATACAGCTTACAGCCTGGTTTCTCATTGACCAGCCAAAAAAGATAGAATCATTTCCTTAAAACCTAAGACACTGGAACCCGCTCCCTTCATATATCCTCTTACCCTGACAGCTGTGCCAGTGCTTGTCTTGAATGTGGGCTTGAAGTAGCCACTAGCTCAACTTTGTCTGGATGTCTGGGAACCGTGATGCCTCAGTGTTCTCAGTCTTCTCCTCTGTGACCTCAGGAGGAATCTGGGGTGCAGGTACCATGTCCCATGAGCCAGTCGTCAAAGTTCATGTTGCCCAAGGCTTCACAAATCCTCTGGGGAGTGCAACCAAGTGCCTTCTCCTACCAGAGACTAGAAGCCCCATGCCCTTCACAACCTAGCTGCCCAATGCCTGCTCCCTCCCCTATGATTAGAGGAGTTCTCCCATGAATGGTTCTCATGTCACAAGAGAACTGGTAAGCAATTGATGCATTTTTCTGAGTGGAAGCGAATGCTCCTGAATGAATGTAGGATCAAGAATATGACTTTTAGCCACGATTTCTCTGTAACGAATCTTGAGAGTAATAACTGAAATCATAATGAACAGAAAATTGAAATTGGATGAGGAATGTTTTCTTTTTGCCACCATGTTTCACTTCTGGTACCACAGACCCCACGAGCCATCACCACTTCCCTTTGACCTTTTATGTTTTACAACCGCATCTGGCTAAATTGCTGAAGCACTCCTACACTGAGGGATACAGGCATAGCACAGGAAGAACAACTTCCTCTTCCTCACACTTTCCTGAAATAATGGGCAAGATCCATCACCTGAACTGACTTGTTCATTATGCATAGTTCTCTGCTGTTTAGAATTTTTCAAAAGAAAATGCCCAAAGAAAAAATAAGAAACAATTATGTTCGAGGAAAGTGTCAGTAGACTGTGAATATAATGGCTAGGGTTGCATGTGTGAATGATCCCCAAAATCTCCATTCATAATCCCAAATTGAGCATATTCTCAATGCCACAAAATTCTTCCTCTGCCCTTGCTCCAGGCATCCTTGGATCCCTGATTCAATTTTGTGCTCAGAGTTCAGTTACATCCTTTTTTATCTTTAAGTGAAGAGGGTGAAAATCTTTCCCTCTGGTCACACCGCTGGTCTTGGGTATTGAGTTGCAAAAGAGTTTCTTGCTGGTTTCTAGTGAACAAGAGAATTAAGAATTCCTTAGGCATTGTTTGGCTTGTTCATGATTGCTTGTCTGCATACATTTTCACAAAGTAGGACTGTAATTGATCAAGTGTTGTAACTCATAGGAGCCCTTCCTGTGCTGGTGATATAGCCCATCAAGTAGAGTGCCTGACTTGCATGCTCGAGGTCCAGTTTTGAGTCCCCAGCACTGATCAATTGTGGAAATGACAAACAAACCATCAAGACCAGTTTGGAGGCTCCCAACCTTCCATCCTCTTACCTCTTTCTTTGTTTTCTCCTACCGTCACAAAATGAATCAACACTGGAAAACAGCACCAGTTTCATATGCATCCCATTTCCATGGACACCTTTCAGTTTGCAAATGTGCTCCAAGTGAGCAGTGCTACACACTCACCTGCATTTCTTCACAGTACTGCTTCCTTGACCTCATTTTACTCTCCTTAGAGCAGAGATCACAGGTCTCTCATGTGTATGCTTATGCCAATAATTCTTCACCACCTTCTTCCACTGTGCATTCTTCACCAGGTTTTGGTGGCAGGAAATTCTGAATGACAACCACACTTGTACCTGGCACTCTCCAGGCTTCTTGGACCCACTCCCATTCTCTCTGCCAATGGAGGGGACTTCCACAACTAAGCACTTTCCCTGTGAACCACAGTGTCAACTGGAAAACCAAGAGTTGAACACAAAAAACAGCCACTCTTATCCCTAGACTTTCTGTGACAGTTTTGCTTTGCAGTGACTTGCATGTAATATCTTGATGTATAATGGTAGGATTTGGGGTTGAATCAATGTTAGCCTCTATTGGTAGCATTCAGGAGGATCACAGGGGATTTGCAACCCACTCTCCCAATATCATTGGAGCTCCAGTGTCAAGAGGAATGGAGCCGATTTTTAGACTCTTGTTAATATTGATGGAACTCCTCAAGAAATGCAATGTGGAATTGGGTGAAGCATAACAACAACTCGGGTTGTGAATTGCTCTTCTGTTTACCAGGGATCTGGGAATGAACGCATTGTGCTTTGGGAAGTAAGGAATGACAGAAGAACACCTCTTTGCAAAAACTCACACCAGAAGTAGGAAATCAGAGACATTAGTCTTATGGCATATTGGAGGTAGATAGAAAGAAGGCAAGAGAGAAAATAGATTTGATAATTTGCAAATGCTTGAGGTATACTTTTCCTTCTCAATAATTCTATTAAAATGTTGCTTATTTTGGGATCACTTCTGTTTTGATATTCATGTTTTGCTGATATAGGTTCTTCACACCTGAATATTCGTAGACCTTTTGGGGATTAAATTTCTGAGATTGCAGTGCACTGTTCATTCAGAGACCTGGGATTAGTGTTGCATATCCCAGGATTAGCTGGTTTAAATTGTAGGTCATGGGAAAAGTGCTGTGATGATAGGAAAACCTTTGGAGTAGCATTATCATTCATTGTTTTCATTCATTCCACAACAGAAATGGTGTTTAAAGTCCTAATACTTTCTTGACCATGAAATTCACAAACAAGCCCATTTCTGCATGCATCTTATGTTAGCTGGATGAAAAAGAAATTAGCAAACACACAAAAAATGTTTTACAGTAAGATGTGTACTGAAAAACTAGATTAAATAAGGTGATAAAAGTGTCCTAGAAAGGTGTATTAGGCCTGTCTGTATAATATGAAAAACTATCTTGTATAGAGGCTCAAATGTAAGCAGAGGGTACTATCAATACCAGTACCAATGCTGTCAATGCTTTGAGAGCATTCCAAATGGATGGAATAATACAAATGTGCTGATAAAAAAAAATTCCTTAGCTGTGTGTGGTGGCAAATGAGTGCAATACCAGCAGTTTGGGAGACTGAGTCAGAAGCATTCTAGATTCAAGACCCTAAGCAAATTAGAGAGACCTTGTCTCAAAATTTTAAAAAGGTGGGATAACTAGAATATGTCTAAGTGCTTATGAATATGCTTCCTTGGATTTAATTCCCATTACCAGAAAAATAAATATATAAATAAAAACCACACACACTCCTTAGTTTGGGAGAATCTCAGGGTAACTAGAAGCAAAGAGCAGTAATGAAGTCAGGGTGTGTCTATGTCTTGCCTTTATCTCTTCAACAGGATTTTGAAGTATATATTAAAATGTGACAGAAAGCAATGGAGTGATTCTGGGATGAGGTGCATGGCATAATATGATTTCTTATTAAAGAGAGCACTGATTGCAGCATAGTGAATGGAACAGACTGGGCATAGGCAGTAATGGAAACATGGAAGACAACTGCCAGGGCAGTTTAGATGAGAGGTGGTGGTGACTGGGGTATGTATGCTAGCAATGGGAGATGAAGTTTGGATTTCATAAGAATGATGAATTTTTCCTGTATTATGTCTCTGCATTTGCTCCAGTCAGTAAACATGAGTCCAGAGTTCAAAAGCTCACATTATGCTGCCATTATTTCTATTGAATTGTGAAGAAATCTATCCTGATTAATGAATCATACTGAACACATACTAATTCTCAGAGGTGTTGGATTATATGAAATTAATTCCAAGCTTTTAATCACAGTTTAACAATCATTAACAGGTTTGGGATAAGACAATGGTCTTCATGTTATTTCTCATGAAAGTATTTCTCTAGTCCTCACATGCTGTATTTGATAAACATTCTCCTTTGCCAGTTATCAAATGAGTGCTCCTTGATGTTCTTGCTCCATATATGTAATGTTACCTTGGAAGCATCAATGGATGTTGTGTATTATGCTCTTTAGTGCTCATCTAATTTCCTTTTCTCATATCACATCATATTTTGTTTGGTAAAATGAATTGAATGAGAAATAATACAAAAAGAACTAAAGGAAAGATACTATGAGATATCTTATTAACAGGGCATTAGCTTAAAGAATCAGAGTCAGGTGTTCTGAGAATGTTAAAATAATAGTAGCATATTTCATCTCTATTATTCTATAGAGGAGAGAGAGGAGCATAGAAGAGAAACATTTCAGCAGAACTTCTTTGATATATTTTCTCTTCAAGAGTGTGAATGCACTATAAATATCTATACAAATATTTTAGTATTATGTGTAAATAAATTGAATAGATTAATTCATGACATGAAGACTCTAACAACCAAAATTTTATCAGTTTTTTGCTACACTTGTTATGAAAGACTGTTCCAAGATACATATAGCTAGTATCCTTTAAAGCAGCTCTAAGGAAAACCCTTCCTATTTTCTACTAAATTCCACTCAACTCCTATGATTTTATTCTCATACAGCAGACATTTTTTGTATTAGTATAATGGTTTTAAACACAATAGTAAATGCTACCAAAATTATTTAATAACTTCAAATTTATTACTTTTTTGAGGAAAATATTTGAGATAATAATATGAAATGTTTAGGAAACAGAACAAGATTGACACTAAAAAATTTCCACTTGTTAAGTTCAATGTTCAACTGGAATGTTCTGTTTATGAAAGAAAAATCATGGAGTTTAATAGGTAAGCAAATACTTACCTGGCAGACAAGTGTAAGATCATACAAAAGGCTTCTTTCATTAACTGCTCTTTCATATTTTCAAAACTAAATAGTAACATTCGCTGGGTATAATTTTGGTGCTATTCTTAAATTGATAAGTCACCTAGATTCTTTTATTTTTTTCTATTTTATTACTGTTTTTTATTGTTTTGTTTTTCATAGTATTTAGTAATGTGGGATGTTGAATTCACTCAATTGGTTAAACTCCACAAAATATGTCTATGTATTTGTTGTTTAAGAATACAGCATAACATGTATGAGTCAATCACTCATTTTTAAGGTTTTATAATCTATATGATTTTCATTTCACAATTATGAATCAAATATTAGCACAACAAACTATAAGTATTTACCAAATGTCTTTCTAATATTATTTCTGTGTTTCTCAAACTATTCCCACATTTGAAATCACTTATATTTTTTATTCCCATCCCCTCATTTTATGTGCATTTCCTGAGTGCATCCTTGCAAATACAATTTTCTATTTCAGACTAGCTGTAGAGGAACTGGGAAAGATAAGTGCATTACTTTCTTGTACTTCTCCACTGCTTTCAACATAAAACCAATGCCTTTGTATCTACAAATTCTATTCCTCCTAATCGTGTAAATGTGGCATAAACTTTTTTTATACAATGCCCATTATGTTGTTATTCCAATAATCCAGAACACAAGCCAACACTTAAAAACAACATCAATCCTCTTTCTTTATTCTGTAAATTTTAATCTCCAAAATCCACCTTTCATCTCAAAATCAAATGAAGACACTTTGATTCTCCTTATTTGCAACACTTATTTTCTCCATCAAATGCAAACTGATTGTTACTTTGTCAGAAAACATATATATTCTCTTTCTACTAGTTCTATTCATATGGACAATGTTGTCATACACTGCTCCCAGGTCTGTGCTACTGATGTTTATTTTTCCAAGAAAAATGTGTTTTCACTTTTAAATAATATTGAAATTACTTTCATGTAATTTAACCTCCTGTGAGTAGTCTTTTCCATTACATTTCTGCACATGCTGAATGTTCTTCCCACATCAAAACATCTCAATGGTTTTACAAATATTGTCAGTATTATAAGTAAAGCAATATTTTTATAAAGACATGATACAACTTTGTTTGAGATAAACTAAGCATTTTACATAAAATATCTTTGTTCATTCTTCTCCCAGATTTTACATAGCTACTTCTTTCTTTATATTTTATAAGACAAAACTGAGGCTGAAAATTTTCATTGCTCAGATTCACAGAGCTAACAAATGACTATATGTGTTCTAATTTTTCCAGTGTAGTTTATCTAACCCGTACATTTTTTTGTTTTAATCAAACATTTTACTTGCACCTAAGGTATATCTATTTTTGATACTGTGCATATACAAGGAAAGGAGCTCAAACAATTTGAAAGTGAAGAAACTTATGGTGTCATATCAGTATGTTAGTCATCAGAGAAAAGATGGAAAAAATATTATTTAAACAATTAACCATATCAGCAGAAATGAATACTAAGGAGAATAAATGCAGGGAGATTTGTAAATTCAAAACTACATTGATCAGAAATGTAACCGGAAAATTATGAGAGCACAGAACTGCATCAAACGAGCACCAACCATCATGTCAGGTGGATAATAAGTGTCAACTGAACCTAACACGGAAAATGCAGTAGAAAAAGCCCTGATTTTGAATTAAAGAATGCCTATACATAGGTTACTTTTCTAAAGAAATCTATTTTATTTGCAAAGACACTAAATCTACAAGAGAATGATTGTTAAATCATTGCAGTGCTTGGCAATGTGGCAGAAAATAATATGGTAAAAATCACGCATGCATCACTATTGAAAGGTACTCAATTCATGTGAACACATTCTAATATAAAATTCTAAAAATATCATCAAAACAATCAGAGGTGTCTTAAAATTAATTTTTGGATAGAAGACCAGAAACTGTATGTTGACAAACTAGACAAAAATGTAATATTCCCCCTACATGCTTGATTTTTTCAATTGCTGAGTTACATAAGATTAATTCAACATATATGAAAAAAATTAGAACTGTATTCATTTCATTTGCTTATTTTTTTGGTCATGGAGTGATGGATTGATTTCTAAGAAGGCAGTGGTATTAAGAAGTACACGCATAATATGTTGGATAATACTTGTTTAATTCAAGACAATAATTATTCTAAATTATCTAAAATCTCTTACTGGGGAAATTAAAGAGATATCTGCATTTAATAAACTAATGAAGCGATTAGTCTATACAACTACAAGCAAGGAACTAAGGCATAATTAAGGAATAAAATTATCATTTTTTTGGTAACAAAGTAAAAGTGTGAGCTAATTCTTGCACTGAATCACTTGAGAGCCATTTAAACCCTAATTAAAAAGAAAAAGAAAAAAAGAAAGAGAAAAAGTTAGGAGAAAAATGATGAGGACATGTGCAAATGCATAAGAACCAAAGAAAAGAAACATTGGGTCAAATAAAACACAAACAAGTATGAACGGGTCAAAAATATCATACTTCTAAAACATCAACTACATTGAAGAGTGCAAAACTGTAAAATAAATGTATTTCCTTAGTGAACTGTAAAATATAATGAAAGTATTTAGAATGGGTTTTAAGTTAATGAATTTTAAAGATTCTAAAAAAGACTCCAAGTTTGCTAAATATTTGTGACAAAATCATATCACCATTTCTTTTCATTTATAGTGTACAACAAAGAACACATCACATTTAAATATCCAAGGAAAAGTTTTTCAGTAAATTTATTTAGGCGTAGATCTTGAGGATCAATTTTGATCAATTTTAGATCAGTTATCTATGAAAACAATTTTTTAACTGATTTTACTCCAGTTAAAAAAAATAATCAAAGAGCTCTTGACCCCTACTTCACAGGGTTAATAAAGTTTTTACTCTTATTAGTCTTGTACATGCTAACATTCTGCACAGTGTCTATAAAAAGAAATCCACTCAATAAGGGTGATTTTCTAGGAATCAGGTCTAGCTTTTACTGTTTGCAATATAAACACAGTTTTTGTTAACAGAAAGTGGCATAGTTATTGGAAACAGTAAATTTTACAAGCAAGAAATATGCCAATGGTGTGAGTGTTCTTAGAGGGAACTTTGAAGATGACATGAAAAAGTAAAATATAGAGCAACAATTTTCCTTGCAATCATATATTGCCATTAGCAAATGTGGGAAATAGCTGGGCCAGAGTAATTAGTCAAAGAACAATATAATATATTTAGCCAAGAATATAATTGGTATTTTGATGTTCTTTTAGAATATCACTTTCCAGTTCATTTCTTCTATCATTCCTAAGGATGATGTTTTCTATACTTTCTTGGCTTCACAAGGCCTTATATTTGAAAGATTTATTTATTTGTAGTCATGTTTTACAATACTGAGTTTTGAGATCACATGCAACATTTCCTATAGAGTAGTTGTAATGATAGTATTAATAATAATAAAAACAACTACATCCCTAAGTTGAAAGTAACTACTTACTAAGTTCTAACAATTACTTTGGCTAATTCTATGAAGTCTCATTTCCTCAGTAGGAAAAAAATATTTCAAAGAGGATAATAACTAAGTTTTGCATGTGTATCTATATACTGATACCCACTGAAACCCCAAATAAATTGTAAATGCTGTAACAGGAGGGGCTTAGTCTTGCTAGAGAGAAAAGCTATTTCTTCATTTTTTATAATAGTTTTGAGTTCCTATTTATGATTTCTGAGAAGAAATAAATGAAGAAAAGAATGAAAAATAAATTGAAGTATTTTAAAAAATTAATGATCTTATGCAACTCTCTTGTGGATATTTATTATATCAATTATTTTCATTTTTCATGTGTATAGAATTAAAATGTGTAATACTTATGTTTCATATTTACCATCTCCTTGTCATTTTCTATATGTACATTTACCTACATTTATCACAAATTATTTTTTTTGAACCAGGAAGTGAAGCCAGGAACAATTAAACCCAGATCTTCTTTTATTTTTTTTTATTTTGAAGCAAGTTCTTGCTGAGTTACTTAGGGTCTCACTAAATTGCTGAGTATTGTTTTGAACTTGTGATCCTCCTGCCTGTCATCGAAGCCACTAGGGTTATGTGTGTGCACACCATAACCCACTAATTTTTTAAAGCCTGAAATTTTGATGAATGAATAAAGAAAATGTTGTATATGTACACATGGCATAGTATTTGTCCATTAAAAATAATTTGCAACATAGATAGAAAACTATTATTAACTTTCTTATAAAAATTAACTGGTTGGAGGCAGAGACAGAATCCAAAATTCAAAGTCAGCCTTAGCAACTTAGCAAGGCCCTAAGCAATTTAGTGAGATCCTGTTTCAAAATAAGAAATAAGGAGATGGGGATTTGGCTCATTTGTTAAGCACAACTAAGTTTAATTCATGGTATGAAGAAAAATTAACTGGCTCTGTGAAAAAGCAGTTTTACTCCTAGATATAGATCATGGAAAAATGAATTAAAATACACCAAAAGAGAAAATACTTGACAAAACTGTAAGTGTGCACATCAGCCAAACACTCAAAATAATACAAAAGTCTATTAATTGGAGTTTGAGTAAGAAGTCATAGTATGTTCATATGGTAGACTATTTTTCAGCAATATGAAGGAGTGAATTATTGATAGATGCAAAAGCATGGATGGATTTCAAAAACTTAAAATTTATTGAAATTATTCAGCATGAATCCCTCCTTCTGGGTGCACCTTTCTTTAGGATACAGACTTCCCTCATGCCTGTACCTTTCTTGCCATCTTCTGCGCCACCATGGCAAGTTGCCTCCTCCTGAAGTTATATCTGCCATCTCTACCACACCCTTGTTCTTTTATCATCCAGGGGCTGGCTCAGGATCCCACCAAAACTTCTCTTCTAAGGTCTGTGAGGACATCTTTATCATGAATATAGAGGTCATGAATTCACTTCTTTACTTTTTGACATTTTTCTGTTGAAGAGAACTTGAAGTTCTTTCTTTGCTTTGTTCTGCTCTATCTTCAACACCCACATGTCTAATGATCCCTTCTGTGTGTGCAAGTCCAAAAGACACATAAAGTTTAATGGATTCAAACTTGAAGTAGGGTCTTCTGCACACTTTTATTTTATCCTCTCCACCTGTGATATTTCTGTAAAGAAATGAAAAGCCTTCTTCTAAGTTTGAAAACAGGATGCACCCTCAACAATATCCTTTCTTAGTTATGGGCCCTATGTTAGCCAGATATCCATTGCTCTGGCAAATTCCCTGAAGAATCAGCTAAAAAGAGGGAAGATTTAATTTGACTTATGATTTGATCCCATTGCTCTTGACTTCTAAGAGGCAGAACATCATGGTGTGGAGTATGTTGTGATGCAAATCTGATCACTTCATTGTTGAAAGGAAGGCAAGGGAGAGGGGAGATATAAATCTGGGGAAGGGGGTCAGGTTAAAACTGTAGTCCTCAAGGACAGACCTCCAAGGACCTTCTGCCTTCTGGTCCCATATCTTACAGTTTCCAGTTCTCCCAAAATTTTTTGTGCTATGCATCCATCAATGGATTAATCCATTGGTGAGATTACAGCCCTCATAATCCAACCATTTCCTGAAAAACCTCCCTCTGAACATAGTTTTACCAGGGAGCTTTGGGAGCTTTGGGACATTGCTGATTCAAATCACACACATCCTATCTCCTAAACAGCTCCTTAAGCTGCTGCTTCTCTACTATCCAAGCTGCCACTGTAATTTCTTAATTAAACTGCAGCAATCATCTCCTAGTAGCACTTCTGGTTTCCACTCATGTCTAGTCAGAACCCAGTGCATTGTCTGAATAATGCTTCTAAAGATGTTTTGCATTGGGTAATCCCCTGTTTAAAAGTCTTCATGGTACTCTGGTTTTTTTTTTAATTGTAAACAAATTAGATACATGTTGTTTCTCTATTTGTACATGGAGTCAAGGCAAACCATTTGTGTAATCATAAATTTACATAGGGTAATGTTGTTTGATTCATTCTGTTATTTTTTCCCTTACCCCCAACCCTCCCACTCTCACACCCCTCTTTTCCTTCTATACAGCCCTTCCTTCCTCCATTCTTACCACCCTCCTTATCCCTAACCCTAAACATGACCTTAACCCTAATGCTAACCCCTCCCACCCCCCATTATATGTCCTCATCCGCTTATCAGCGAGATCATTCGTCCTTTAGTTTTTTGAGATTGGCTTATCTCACTTAGCATGATATTCTCCAATTTCATCCATTTGCCTACAAATGCCATAATGTTATCATTCTTCATGGCAGAATAATATTCCATTGTATATATATGCCACAGTTTCTTTATCCATTCATCAACTGATGGGCATCTAGGTTGGTTCCACAATCTGGCTATGGTGAATTGAGCAGCAATGAACATTGATGTGGCTGTATCTCTGTAGTATGCTGATTTTAAGTCCTTTGGGAATAGGCCAAGGTGTGGGATAGCTGGATCAAATGGTGGTTCCATTCCAAACTATCTGAGGAATCTCCATACTGCTTTCCAGAGTGGCTGCACTAATTTTCAACCCAACCAGCAAAGTATGAGTGTAGCTTTTTCCCCACATCCTCCCCAACAATTATTGTTGCTTGTGTTCTTGATAATCACCATTCTAATTGGGGTGAGAAGAAGTCCTAGGGTAGTTTTGATTTGCATTTCTCTTATTACTAGAGATGTTAAACATTTTTTCATATATCTGTTGATTGCTTGTATATCTTCTTCTGTGAAATGTCTGTTCTTTTCCTTAGCCCATTTGTTGATTGGATTATTTGCATTCTTGGTGTAGAGTTTTTTGAGTTCTTTATAGATTCTGGAAATTAACGCTCTATCTGAAGTATGAGTGGCAAAGATATTCTCCCACTCTCTAGACTCTCTCTTCACATTACTGATAGTTTCCTTTGCTGAGAGAAACCTTTTTAGTTTGAATTTATCACAGTTGTTGATTCTTGCTTTTATTTCTTGTGCTATGGGAGTCCTGTTAAAGAAGTCTGATCCTAAGCCAAGAAGCTGAAGTTTTGGACCTACATTTTCTTCTAAAAGATACAGGGTCTCAGATCTGATTTCAGGTCCTTGATCCACTTTGAATTGAGGTTTGTGTAGGGTGAGAGATAGGGGTTTAATTTCATTCTCTTGCATATGGTTTTCCAGTTTTCCCAGCACCATTTGTTGAAGAGGCTATCTATTCTCCATTGAATATTTTTGGCCACTTTGTCTAGTATGAGAAAATTGTATTTATTTGGGTTTGTGTCCATGTCCTCTGTTCTGTACCATTGATCTACCTGTATATTTTGGTACCAATACGATGTCGTTTTTGTTACTATTGCTTTGTAATAAAGTTGAAGATCTGGTATTGCGATACGCCCTGCTTCGCTCTTTCTACTGAGGATTGCTTTAGCTCTTCTGGGTTTTTTATTCTTCCAGATGAATTTTATAATTGCTTGCTCTATTTCTGTAAGTTACATCATTGGGATTTTAATTGGAATTGCATTGAATCTGTATAGCACTTTAGTTAGTATGGCCATTTTGACAATATTAATTCTGCCTATCCAAGAACATGGGAGATCTTTCCATCTTCTAAGGTTTTCTTTAACTTCTTTCTTTAGTTTCCTGTAGTTCTCATTGTAGAGGTCTTTCACTTCTTTTGTGAGATTGATTCCCAAGTATTTTATTTTTTTCAATGCTATTGTGAATGGGGTAGTTTTCCTAATTTCTCTTTCTGAAGATTCATCACATATGTATAAACATGCATTGGATTTATGAGCATTGATATTGTAACCTGCTTCTTTATTGAATTCACTTATGAGTCCTAAAAGTTTTCTGGTGGAAATTCCAGGTTCCTCTAAATATATAATCATGTTATCAGTGAACAGGGATAGTTTTAGTTCTTCTTTTCCAATTTGTATCCCTTTAATTTCTTTGGTTTGTCTAATTGCTCTGGCTAGAGTCTCAAGGATGATGTTGAATAGAAGTGGTGAAAGAGGGCATCCCTGCCTTCTTCCAGTTTTTAGTTGGAATGCTTTCAGTTTTTCAGCATTTAGAATGATATTGGCCATGGACTTAGCGTAGATGGTCTTTACAATGTTAAGGAATGTTCCCACTACCCCAATTTTTTCTAGTGTTTTTAACATGAAGGGATGCTGTATTTTATTGAATGCTTTCTCTGCATCTATTGAAATAATTATGTGATTCTTAACTTTAATTCTGTTGATATGGTGAATGACATTTATTGAGTTCCGGATGTTGAACCAACCTTGCTTCCCTGGGATAAAACACTCTTGATCGTGGTGCACTATCTTTTTAATATATTTTTGTATACAATTTGTTAAAATTTTGTTGAGAATTTTTGCATCAATGTTCATTTAGGATATTGGTCTGAAATTTTCTTTCCTCGAAGTGTCTCTGTCTGCTTTAGATATCAGGGTGATATTGGTTTCATAGAACGAGTTTGGGAGGGTTCCCTCCTCTTCTATTTAATGGCATACCTTGAGGAGTATTGGAATGAGCTCTTCTTTAAAGGTTTTGTAGAACTTGACTGAGAACCCATCTGGTCCCGAACTTTTCTTTGTTGGTAGTCTTTTGATGACCTCTTCTATTTCATTGCTTGAAATTGATTTATATAAGTTGAGTATGTCTTCCTCCTTCAGTTTAGGTAATTCATATGTCTCTAGAAACTGGTTGATGACTTCAAGGTTTTCTGTTTTTTGGAGTATAGATTTTCAAAATAGCTTCTAATTATGTTTTGTATTTCACTTGTGTCTGTTGTGATATTTCCGTGTTCATTCTGAATTTTAGTAATTTGAGTTTTCTCCCTCTTTCTCTTTGCTAGTGTGGTTAAGGGTTTATCAATTTTGCTTATTTTTTTAAAGAACCAACTATTTATTTTGTTAATTTTTCTGATTGTTTCTTTTGTTTCAACTTCTTTGATTTTGGCTCTGATTTTAACTATTTCCTGTCTTCTACTACTTTTGCTGTTGGTCTGCTCTTTTTTTTCTAGGACTTTGAGCTGTAGTGTTAAGTTGTTTGTTGATTTCTACTTCTTTTGTTGAATGTGTCCCATGAAATAAATCTTACTCTAAGTACTGCTTTCCTAGTGTCCCAGAGATATTGATATGATGTGTCTTTTTTCTTTTTTACTTCTAAGAATTTTTTAATTTCCCTCCTGATGTCTTCTGTTATCCATTCATCATACAATAGTGTTTTATTTAATCTCCAGGTATTGGAGAAGTTTCTGTTTTTTATTCTGTCATTTATTTCTAATTTCAATCCATTATGATCTAATAGAGTACAAGGTAGTATCTGTATCTTTTTGTATTTGCTAACAGTAGCTTTGTGGCATAAAATATGGTCTATTTGAGAGAAGGACCCATGTACTGCTGAGAAGAAAGTGTATTCGTTCTTTGCTGGATGGTATATTCTATATATGTCGGTTAAGTCTAAATTGTTTGCTGGGGTCCAATCCTTGCAGGAGTCCATGGGTTCCACACAGGTAAATAGGGTGTGGGGAAACAGCGTCGGTGATGGATGGAGAATGAAAGACACAGACTCTAGTTCTGGTGCAATCAATCCCACTTTATTCTGGGGAAGGCTGGTTTATATACATTTTTCTTCAGGCTTTAATGGCAGTCTTGCAGTTAATATTAAAGAATTTTCCAAAGCATAGGCAGAAAACAGCAACCTTACAGATTATCCTTACCTAATCACAATTGTTTTAAAAATATCTAACTATGTCAATAAGTTAATACAAAGTTTATTTCCTTAATATCTAAACTCTATGTGACCTAAGACTATTCTTATTATTCTCATGGTTAAAGCAATAGACAAGTAATCTCATGTGACCATCTCTACTAGGTCCATCTGGTTAATATCTAAATTGCTGAGTTAAGGGCTACAGGAGGGCAGTGGCCCCAATGGTTATTGTGTACCAACGTTTATTATAGGGGTGACATATTCTTTGTAGGAAGGAAGGAATGTTGTGAAACCTTATTCTCTTACCTCACCACCACACATAAACAAAACCATCGTTAAAATTTAACCAGTCTGTTGGAGACAAAGGCAGATCTATAACTATTTTCTCCAGAGGTTTTCAGGGTCTCATTGCATGGTTGCACAATTATTTTTAATTTTGTTAGTGGTAAAGACCCATTGTTTTTCAGATTGTAGGTAATATTTTCTGGAATTTTTGTTGTATTTCCCTCATCCCCTTAAGCAATCCATTCAGATTGAAATGAGTAATATGTTATCAGAAAAACACAGCAGAAAAAACACCATGCTCTGCAGCAAAACATCTGGCAATTCCTTTTAGGATGAGCCTTTGCAATCATCCTCCAGAGGAACTTTGTCAAGTACTGGATGGAATTCCGGACACCCCCGCAATTGTTGATTGTGTTATTGAGATCTATGGTTTCTTTATTCAATTTGTGTTTGGAAGATCTATCCAGTGGTGAGAGAGGTGTGTTAAAATCACCTAATATTATTGTGTTGTGGTCTATTTGATTTCTGGAAATGAGAATGATTTGTTTGATGTACATGGATGAACCAATGTTCGGGTCATAGATATTTATGATTGTTATGTCTTGCTGATTTATGCTTCCCTTAAGCAGTATGTATTGTCCTTCTTTATTCCTTCTGACTAGTTTTGGCTTGAAGTCCACATTATCTGAAATGAGGATGGATACTCCAGCTTTTTCGCTGTGTCCATGTGCATGGTATATTTTTTCCCATCCTTTCACCTTTAGTCTATGGTTATCTCTTTCTATGAGATGAGTCTCTTGCAGGCAGCATATTGTTGGATTTTTCTTTTTAATTCAATCTGCCAGTCTATGTCTTTTGATTGATGAGTTCAGGCTCTTAACATTCAGGGTTATTATTGTGATATGATTTGTATTCCCAGTCATTTGACTCATTTTTGTTTTTTGATATGATTTGGTTTCTCCTTTATTTGGCTATTCCTTTAGGTTAGTTCCTCTTGTTGCTCATTTGCATCATTGTTTTTCATCTCTTCCTCATGGAATATTTTGCTGAGAATGTTCTGTAATGCTGGCTTTCCTTTTATAAATTCCTTTAGCTTTTGCTTATCATGGAAGGACCTTATTTTGTCATCAAATCTGAAAGTAAGTTTCACTGGATATAAGATTCTTGGTTGGCATCCATTTTCTTTCAGGGCTTGGTAAATGTTGTTCCAGGCCCTTCTAGCTTTTAGGGTCTGGATTGAAAAATATGCTGATATTCTTATTGGTTTTCCCTGATTGTAATTTGTTTCTTTTCTCTCGTGGCCTTTAAAATTCTGTCTTTATTTTGTATGGAAGGTATTTTTATAATTATGTGCCTTGGTGTGGGTCTATTGTAATTTTGTATATTTGGAGTCCTATAAGCCTTTTGTACTTTGTTTTCCATTTCATTCTTCAGATTTGGAAAATTTTCTGATATTATTTCATTGAATAGATTGTTCATTCCTTTGGTTTGTTTCTCTAAGACTTGCTCAATCCCAATAATTCTTAAATTTGGACTTTTCATGATATCCCATAATTCTTGTAGCTTCTGTTCATGATTTCTTACCATTTTCTCATTTTGGTCAATTTTGTTTTCAAGATTAAATATTTTGTCTTCAATGTTTGAGGTTTTGTCTTCCAGGTGTTCTATCCCATTGCTTATGCTTTCTATGGAGTTTTTAACTTGGTTTATAGTTTCCTTCATTTCAAGGATTTCTGTTTGTTTTTTTTCAGTATCTCTAACTCTTTATTGAAATGATCTCTTGCTTCCTGTATTTGCTCTTTTAACTGTTGATTGGTGCGATCATTTAATGCCTGCATTAACAAGTGACTTATTAGACTCATCACCTCCTGATTTTTTAAAAACACTTTACTAGTTTAATATAAAATATACATACACATTTGAAATTTTCTAAGAATAGGAAAACATGATTCCATGCCCCTTGATGTAGAGGCAGAAAAAAACAAGGATAGGTAGAAGGGACACCAACAAAGAAACTTCAAATTTAAATCTGAGAAGCTGTTATGGGCACCCTCACCTTTATTCCCCAAGATTATTCTCCTCCAGAAATAAATTGTTTAAAAGAACTTAAAACTTAGAGTATTATGAGTCAAATTAATGTTCATATATATTGCTAGTTTTCATAATGTTTCCTTTAGACTAATAAAGTGAAGGGGAAAATATCATTGGAGGCTCATCAGTATATTCTACATGTTATGTGTTGACTGAATGACACCAACATAGAGACCCTGAGAGGAACAGGCAAGTGTAATGAACCCCATGCTCCATGATTAAGTGTTTAGCTCAACAGATTGATATCCCCTTGCCCCCACCCCTTGCCACTTCTCATGTTCACTATCTACAAAATTTCATTTAAAGAGATGAGTCCATTACCCCTAAGATGAGTCTCAGTCTCAAATACCTGCATCCCTTCTCCTCTTGAGTGTATATTTGACTCTTATTACATTTTTATGTAATCTCCTTGTTTTCCTAAATAAATATTTGTGTTTCTTCTGATATGCCCTGAAATTTCTTTCTATTGAGTAAGTCAAGGCCAAGGGTCAAGTTGAGATTGTCATTTCTCTTCTGGGTAAACTTCTGGGATCCTATTCAGTGATACCATGAAGGAAGCCCATTATGACTTTCATTTTCATTTTTGAAGGGCTCAATTTCTTTGTCCCTTTCACAAACATTTATTTCACTTTTTATTTTTTGAGAGTTGCCTGCTCATCTTCTTTGCTTATTTCTATAGAAGTCATTCATCTCTTTTTCTTATTGAAGGAAAGCTAATTATATAAATATTAGCTTTATATAATATGTAATATAATTTTTATGTCTTTCCCTATAGTTTCATAAAGATGATTTTGCTTTTTAGTCCATTAAGTCCTACATATTCAATTCTGTGAACATACTAATCACATAATCTCTCAAAGTTACCACAATGGTATGTTTGTTGAACAATTTAAGTTTTTATAGGTGTTCCACATCTGGAATGATGGAACAGAATGGATCAATTTACAAATAGGTGGCTCTATTAATGTTTTAGAAAGCTGCATGTTTTCTATTAAAAATAAATTAATAAATCTATTATTTAGAAAAATTTTCTTTTTATCTCATGAGTCATATGAGGAATGAAGACAGAGGAAAAACTGACACAGGAGAGTGGAGTTTATCATGCTTATAAAAATTTTCTAACAGTCATGAAGGGATTACTGAGTGGCTGTCAAATTTTAATTTACATAGGAATCACTTGGAGATCTTGTTAAAGTATGGACTCAATTCAGTAAGTCCAGTTCAAGCCTGAGAATGTGCATTCACTTCTGCTTTCAGGTGAGTTGGATGGTTCATAGACTACAACAGGAATACATGGGCTCTATATTGTAACTTGTGGGACAATATCAGTGAGTTCAGTGACCATTCTAATTTCACATTGTCATTTATTTGCAAACCCTCTCATCTCTAATTAAATTTATTATTCTCAACTTCTTATTCTGGAAAGTAGGAGATGATAAGAGCTCATTTTAAAAAGAACAATGCATCAGTGTTCATGGAGTAACAGTCTTCTACCTCATGGTCTTTTAGAATATTTTCCTCCAATTTTTTGATACTGAGGATGGAACTGATGGGCAATCAACCCCTGAGCTACATCTCCAGCCCCTTTTATTGTAATTTTGAGATAGTTGCTGAGTCTGGTCTTGAAGTTGAGGTCCTTCAGTCTCAGTCCTTTTAGTCTCTGGGATTATAGGCAGGCACCTCTCTGCCTGGCATATAACCCAGAATTTTTAAAGGTAAATGTACAAGTTTAGAATGTTCACTTTTTTGTTTTGTTTTTTTATTTTTATTTTTACAAGCGGAATTTTGATTCATTGTACACAAGTGGGGTACAGCTTTTCATTTCTATGGTAGTACACAATGTAGATTCACACAATTCATGTAATCATATATGTACACAGGGTAATGATGTCTGTTTCAGTTCACTATCTCTCTTTCATCCACTCACTACCATCTCATTTCCCTCTACACAATCTAAAGTTTCTCCATTCTCCTTCTTACCCCCCAAACCCCCTGTTATATATCATCATCCACATATCAGAGAAAATATTCAGCCTTTATTTGAGGGGGATTTGTTTATTTTACTTAGCATATTATTCTCCAATTCCATCCTTGTAACTGCAAATGCTATAATTTTATTCTCACTTATAACTAAATAATATTCCAACATGCCACAATTCGTTTATTCATTAATCTATTGAAGGACATCTAGGTTGGTTCCACAATCTTACTATTGTGAATTGAGAAGCTATAAACATTGCTCTGACTGTGCCACTGTAGTATGCTGATCTTAATTCTTTTGGGCATAAACTGAGGAGTGGGATAGCTGGGTCAAAAGCTGAGCCCATTCCAAGTTTTTTGAGGAATCTTCATACTGCTTTCCAGAGTGACTGTACCAATTTGCAACTCCACAAGCAATGCATGAGTGTGCCTTTTTTTCCCCACATCCTTGGCAACACACACTGCTTGTGTTCTTGAAAATAGCCATTCTAATTAGAGTGAGATAAAATCTTCCCATTTCTCTAATTACTAGAGATGAAAACACTTTTTCATATATTTGTTAATCACCTATTTGTCTTTTTCTGTGAAGTGTTTGTCCAGTTACTTAGCCCAATTATTGATTGAGTTCTTTGTGTTTTTGTTGTAAAATTTTTTAAGTTCTTCATAAATTTTGGAGATTAGTGCTCTATCTGAAGTGCCTGTGGAAAAGATTATCTCCCAATCCATAGGGTCTCTTTTCACATTCTTGTTTTTCCTAAGAAAGAGCTTTATAGTTTGAATCCATCCTATTTATTGATTCTTGCTTTTATTTCTTGCTCTCTGGAAGTCTTGTAGGAAGCCTGGTCCTAAGTCACCATAATGGATATTTGAGTCTACTTTTTCTTCTATTTGGTGCAGGGTCCTGAGGGCTGGTCACTGTTGGGTCAGGAGTCCTGAAGGCCAGAATATTCAGTTTTTTAAAAACAGAATTGAATATCTAGAATGATTAAAATCACAATAAGTACACATTTTTAAAAGCTAGATAATGCCCTAAATATCACCAAAATCAATAAAATGCAGTTTGCATAAGTGCCAGAAAGACCCTAAATACTTTTTCTTATAATCTTTAAATATATATATATATATATATATATATATATATATATATAATTACATTTTACATAAACTGTTCACTTTTTGAAACAATACTAAGCAGGATAAAATTAAGATAAAAGATTTGTCTTTTGGATAGAAAAAGTCCAGCCCTAACTAGCTCCTCTTCCCAGCATTATAAAGGAGTTTATCTAATATTTTCTTTTCTTTTTTTCTTTGACAACAGCTGTAGTCTAAACACTCCTCAAGATAGTAATCTGATGGGTCTTGTAAAAGGCAACATAGCCAGGTGGGAGAAACATCTTAGAGCAGAACACTGAGATCTGGATTCTCATTCTTGTTTCAAAACATTTGGTTTGCATATTTCAAAATTTCCTGGTCTTGTTTCTTCAAATGAAGAATGGAGACAATAAGAGTGCTTTACTTCCCCAGGATGATAGTGGAATAAAATTTTCCCAGAGGGGTCTCCAGACATTCTCTCTAGTGGTAGTGATGTCATTGATCTCTTATAACTTACCATATACTTATATGATTTTCCAAATTCCAAATCAGTTGCCTCAAAACTTTCTGCTAACTGACAGGAATTTGCACAAATTTTGCAATTTGAAAGAACAGAGCTACTTCCTCCAAGCCCCAACCTGCTCCCCTGGTACATCTCTCCACACCCCATCTCTGAGC